>NC_092152.1:85634275-85694275 GCF_045791955.1 Oncorhynchus clarkii lewisi
GGAGATGGAGAGAGGGAGAGGGAGAAGGAGGGAGAGGGAGAGAGAGAGGGAGATGGAGGGGGAGAGAGAGAGGGAGAGGGAGAGAGAGAAAGGGAGAGAGAGAGAGAGAAGGAGAGGGAGAGAGAGAGGGAGAGAGGGAGAGAGAGAGAGAGACTACAATCAGACAGACTGGTATTAACAGAGTGGTATGTGGTTCACAAAAATGCAACCGAGATACAAAGAACTGTTTGTGAGAAGTTAGTTATTGTCTCAGACCTCCCTGACATAGTCACATCAAAATCATGTCTCACTTCCTTACATGAACACAGTGGGTAACAACATCCTGTTTCTGGTGTCACAGTGGGTAACAACATCCTGTTTCTGGTGTCACAGTGGGTAACAACATCCTGTTTCTGGTGTCACAGTGGGTAACAACATCCTGTTTCTGATGTCACGGTGGGTAACAACATCCTGTTTCTAATGTATTCTGGTGTCACAGTGGGTAACAACATCCTGTTTCTAATGTATTCTGGTGTCACAGTGGGTAACAACATCCTGTTTCTGGTGTCACAGTGGGTAACAACATCCTGTTTCTAATGTATTCTGGTGTCACAGTGGGTAACAACATCCTGTTTCTAATGTATTCTGGTGTCACAGTGGGTAACAACATCCTGTTTCTAATGTATTCTGGTGTCACAGTGTGTAACAACATCCTGTTTCTAATGTATTCTGGTGTCACAGTGGGTAACAACATCCTGTTTCTAATGTATTCTGGTGTCACAGTGGGTAACAACATCCTGTTTCTGGTGTCACAGTGGGTAACAACATCCTGTTTCTGGTGTCACAGTGGGTAACAACATCCTGTTTCTAATGTATTCTGGTGTCACAGTGGGTAACAACATCCTGTTTCTGGTGTCACAGTGGGTAACAACATCCTGTTTCTGGTGACACAGTGGGTAACAACATCCTGTTTCTAATGTAGTCTGGTGTCACAGTGGGTAACAACATCCTGTTTCTAATGTATTCTGGTGTCACAGTGGGTAACAACATCCTGTTTCTGGTGTCACAGTGGGTAACAACATCCTGTTTCTAATGTATTCTGGTGTCACAGTGGGTAACAACATCCTGTTTCTAATGTATTCTGGTGTCACAGTGGGTAACAACATCCTGTTTCTAATGTATTCTGGTGTCACAGTGGGTAACAACATCCTGTTTCTAATGTATTCTGGTGTCACAGTGGGTAACAACGTCCTGTTTCTAATGTATTCTGGTGTCACAGTGGGTAACAACATCCTGTTTCTGGTGTCACAGTGGGTAACAACGTCCTGTTTCTAATGTATTCTGGTGTCACAGTGGGTAACAACATCCTGTTTCTGGTGTCACAGTGGGTAACAACATCCTGTTTCTGGTATTACAGTGGGTAACAACATCCTGTTTCTGGTGAAACAGTGGGTAACAACATCCTGTTTCTAATGTATTCTGGTGACACAGTGGGTAACAACATCCTGTTTCTGGTGACACAGTGGGTAACAACATCCTGTTTCTGGTGACACAGTGGGTAACAACATCCTGTTTCTGGTGACACAGTGGGTAACAACATCCTGTTTCTGGTGACACAGTGGGTAACAACAAGAGAAATACAGATATGTTTCTGGTGTCAGGGTGTCTGGTGTCTGTGTGTCTGGGTGTCTGGTATCTGTGTGTCTGGGTGTCTGGTATCTGTGTGTCTGGTATCTGTGTGTCTGGTGTCTGTGTGTCTGGGTGTCTGGTGTCTGTGTGTCTGGTGTCTGTGTGTCTGGGTGCCTGGTATCTGTGTGTCTGGTGTCAGGGTGTCTGTGCGTCTGGTGTCTTTGTGTCTGGGTGTCTGGTATCTGTGTGTCTGGGTGTCTGGTATCTGTGTGTCTGGTATCTGTGTGTCTGGTGTCTGTGTGTCTGGTGTCTGTGTGTCTGGTGTCTGTGTGTCTGGGTGCCTGGTATCTGTGTGTCTGGTGTCAGGGTGTCTGTGCGTCTGGTGTCTTTGTGTTTGTGTGTCTGGTGTCTGTCTGTCTGGTGTCTGTGTGTCTGTGTGTCTGTGTGTCTGGTGTCTGTGTGTCTGGTGTCTGTGTGTCTGGTTTCTGGGTGTCTGTGTGTCTGGGTGTCTGTGTGTCTGGTGTCTGTGTGTCTGGGTGTCTGGTGTCAGGGTGTCCACCACATATCTACAACACAACATGTTCAATACCACCACATATCTACAACATGTTCAATACCACCACATATCTACAACACAACATGTTCAATACCACCACATATCTACAACATGTTCAATACCACCACATATCTACAACACAACATGTTCAATACCACCACATATCTACAACACAACATGTTCAATACCACCACATATCTACAACACAACATGTTCAATACCACCACATATCTACAACATGTTCAATACCACCACATATCTACAACACAACATGTTCAATACCACCACATATCTACAACATGTTCAATACCACCACATATCTACAACATGTTCAATACCACCACATATCTACAACACAACATGTTCAATACCACCAC
Organism: Oncorhynchus clarkii lewisi; assembly: GCF_045791955.1. Classification (NCBI taxonomy): domain Eukaryota; kingdom Metazoa; phylum Chordata; class Actinopteri; order Salmoniformes; family Salmonidae; genus Oncorhynchus; species Oncorhynchus clarkii. The sequence continues at coordinate 85,636,817 of NC_092152.1, forward strand.
ATATCTACAACACAACATGTTCAATACCACCACATATCCACAACATGTTCAATACCACCACATATCTACAACACAACATGTTCAATACCACCCCATATCTACAACACAACATGTTCAATACCACCACATATCTACAACACAACATGTTCAATACCACCACATATCTACAACATGTTCAATACCACCACATATCTACAACATGTTCAATACCACCACATATCTACAACACAACATGTTCAATACCACCACATATCTACAACATGTTCAATACCACCACATATCTACAACATGTTCAATACCACCACATATCTACAACATGTTCAATACCACCCTATATCTACAACATGTTCAATACCACCACATATCTACAACATGTTCAATACCACCACATATCTACAACACAACATGTTCAATACCACCCCATATCTACAACACAACATGTTCAATACCACCACATATCTACAACACAACATGTTCAATACCACCCCATATCTACAACACAACATGTTCAATGCCACCACATATCTACAACACAACATGTTCAATACCACCACATATCCACAACATGTTCAATACCACCCCATATCTACAACACAACATGTTCAATACCACCGTGTATCTACAACACAACATGTTCAATACCACCACATATCTACAACATGTTCAATACCACCACATATCTACAACATGTTCAATACCACCACATATCTACAACACAACATGTTCAATACCACCACATATCTACAACACAACATGTTCAATACCACCATACAACAATACCACCATGTGTGCGTATGCATGTGTCTGTTCCTTATTTACATTCGTTTTCAGAAGCTTTGTTTTGAGACTTGAAATTGAGCTCAGGTGCATCCTGTTTCCATTGATCATCCTTGAGATGTTTCTACAACTTGATTGGAGTCCACCTGTGGTCAATTCAATTGATTGGACATGATTTGGAAAGGCACACACCTGTCTATATAAGGTCCCACAGCTGACAGTGCATGTCAGAGCAAAAACCAAGCCGTGAGGTCGAAGGAATTGTCCGTAGAGCTTTGAGACAGGATGGTGTTGAGGCACAGATCTGGGGAAGGGTAGCAACACATTTCTGCAGCATTGAAGGTCCCCAAGAACACAGTGGCCTCCATCATTCTTAAATGGAAGAAGTTTGGAACCACCAAGACTCTTCCTAGAGCTGGTCGCCCAGCTAAACTGAGTAATCAGGGAGAAGGGCCTTGATCAGGGAGGTGACCAAGAATCCGATGGTCACTCTGACAGAGCTTCAGAGGTCCTCTGTGGAGATAGGAGAACCTTCCAGAATGACAACCATCTCTGCAGCACTCCACCAATCAGGCCTTTATGGTAGAGTGGCCAGACGGAAGCCACTCCTCAGTAAAAGGCACATGACAGCCCACTTTGAATTTGCCAAAAGGCACCTAAAGACTCTCAAACCATGAGAAGCAAGATTCTCTGGTCTGATGTAATCAAGATTGAACTCTTTGGCCTGAATGCCTAGCTTCACGTCTGGAGGAAACCTGGCACCATCCCTACGGTGAAGCATGGTGGTGGCAGCATCATGCTGTGGGGACTGGGAGACTAGTCAGAATTGAGGGAAATATGAAGGTAGAAAAGTACAGAGAGATCCTTGATGAAAACGTGATGATTTATGTAGTACCTGCTCCAGAGCGTTCAGGACCTCCGACTGGGGCGAAGGTTCACCTTCCAACAGGACAACGACACTAAGCACACAGCCAAGATAAAACAGGAGTGGCTTCGGGACAAGTCTCTGAATGTACTTAACTGGCCCAGCCAGAACCCGGACTTGAATCCGATCAAACATCTCTGGAGAAAATACCTTTGCAGCAAAGAATGGGATAAACTCCCCAAATACATTTGTGCCAAGCTTGTAGCGTCATACCGAAGAAGAAGACTCCAGGTTGTAATCGCTGCCAAAGGTGCTTCAACAAAGTACTGAGTAAAGGGTCTGAATACTGATGGAAATGTGATACTTCATTAAAAAAAATTATTATTAGCAAGAATTTATAAAAACCTGTTTTTGCTTTGTCATTATGGGGTATTGTGTGTAAAGTAATGAGAAAAAAAACTATTTCATGAATTTTAGAATAAGTCTATAATGTAACAAAATGTGGGAAAAGTCGTGGGGTCTGAATACTTTCTGTGTTTGTATGAAGAGCCTCTTATCAGGACTGCGTTCCCCACAAGCCCCTGCTTCAAAGACATGGAAAGGAAGAGAGGAAGGGCCCAGTGACCTAACACCACCTTAGCTTTAATACACTGTTCCACCTCTCTCTCTCTCTCTCTCTCTCCCCCTCTCCCTCTCTTCCTCCCTCTTCCTCCAAGATCTCTCACACACTCCCTTTCTCTCCCCTAACTATCTCTCACTTCCTCCCTCTCTCTGATCCTCTCCCTCTCTCTCTTCCTCTCCCTCTCTTCCTCCGAGTTCTCTCACACTTCCTCCCTCTTTCTATTTTTACTTTCTCTCTCACTTCCTCCCTCTCTCTCTCTCTCTCTGAATTCTCTATTTACATTTCTTCAATCTGCAGTGCACCAGGTGCTGAAAATATCCATCTCATTAATTGTCTCTCACCCTGGAGGAGAAAGGGCATCGAACACACACACACACACACACACACACACACACACACACACACACACACACACACACACACACACACACACACACACACACACAAACATACATATATACACACATACACACACACACACACACACACAGCGCAGCTTCAAGGTACATATTGGTCAGAATCAATGAACAAAACCATGAGACTGATCTGAACTGAGAAACATGGTGATGTAGTAAACACTACAGGACACATGGTGATGTAGTAAACACTACAGGACTAGAGACACATGGTGATGTAGTAAACACTACAGGACTAGAGACACATGGTGATGTAGTAAACACTACAGGACACATGGTGATGTAGTAAACACTACAGGACTAGAGACACATGGTGATGTAGTAAACACTACAGGACACATGGTGATGTAGTAAACACTACAGAGACACATGTTGATGTAGTAAACACTACAGGACACATGGTGATGTAGTAAACACTACAGAGACACATGGTGATGTAGTAAACACTACAGAGACACATGGTGATGTAGTAAACACTACAGAGACACATGGTGATGTAGTAAACACTACAGAGACACATGGTGATGTAGTAAACACTACAGGACACATGGTGATGTAGTAAACACTACAGGACACATGGTGATGTAGTAAACACTACAGGACACATGGTGATGTATTAAACACTACAGAGACAAATGGTGATGTAGTAAACACTACAGGACACATGGTGATGTAGTAAACACTACAGAGACACATGGTGATGTAGTAAACACTACAGGACACATGGTGATGTAGTAAACACTACAAGACACATGGTGATGTAGTAAACACTACAGAGACACATGGTGATGTAGTAAACACTACAGAGACACATGGTGATATAGTAAACACTACAGGACCAGAGACACATGGTGATGTAGTAAACACTACAGAGACACATGGTGATGTAGTAAACACTACAGAGACACGTGGTGATGTAGTAAACACTACAGGACACATGGTGATGTAGTAAATACTACAGAGACACATGGTGATGTAGTAAACACTACAGGACACATGGTGATGTAGTAAACACTACAGGACTATAGACACATGGTGATGTAATAAACACTACAGAGACACATGGTGATGTAGTAAACACTACAGAGACACATGGTGATGTAGTAAACACTACAGAGACACATGGTGATGTAGTAAACACTACAGGACACATGGTGATGTAGTAAACACTACAGAGACACATGGTGATGTAGTAAACACTACAGAGACATATGGTGATGTAGTAAACACTACAGAGACACATGGTGATGTAGTAAACACTACAGAGACACATGGTGATGTAGTAAACACTACAGAGACACATGGTGATGTAGTAAACACTACAGGACACATGGTGATGTAGTAAACAGTACAGGGACACATGGTGATGTAGTAAAAACTACAGGACACATGGTGATGTAGTAAACACTACAGAGACACATGGTGATGTAGTAAACACTACAGGACACATGGTGATGTAGTAAACACTACAGAGACACATGGTGATGTAGTAAACACTACAGGACACATGGTGATGTAGTAAACACTACAGAGACACATGGTGATGTAGTAAACACTACAGGACACATGGTGATGTAGTAAACACTACAGGACACATGGTGATGTAGTAAACACTACAGAGACACATGGTGATGTAGTAAACACTACATAGACACATGGTGATGTAGTAAACACTACAGAGACACATGGTGATGTAGTAAACACTACATAGACACATGGTGATGTAGTAAACACTACAGGACCAGAGACACATGGTGATGTAGTAAACACTACAGAGACACATGGTGATGTAGTAAACACTACAGAGACACGTGGTGATGTAGTAAACACTACAGGACACATGGTGATGTAGTAAATACTACAGAGACACATGGTGATGTAGTAAACACTACAGGACACATGGTGATGTAGTAAACACTACAGGACTATAGACACATGGTGATGTAATAAACACTACAGAGACACATGGTGATGTAGTAAACACTACAGAGACACATGGTGATGTAGTAAACACTACAGAGACACATGGTGATGTAGTAAACACTACAGGACACATGGTGATGTAGTAAACACTACAGAGACACATGGTGATGTAGTAAACACTACAGGACACATGGTGATGTAGTAAACACTACAGAGACACATGGTGATGTAGTAAACACTACAGAGACACATGGTGATGTAGTAAACACTACAGGACCAGAGACACATGGTGATGTAGTAAACACTACAGAGACACATGGTGATGTAGTAAACACTACAGAGACACGTGGTGATGTAGTAAACACTACAGGACACATGGTGATGTAGTAGATACTACAGAGACACATGGTGATGTAGTAAACACTACAGGACACATGGTGATGTAGTAAACAATACAGGACTATAGACACATGGTGATGTAATAAACACTACAGAGACACATGGTGATGTAGTAAACACTACAGAGACACATGGTGATGTAGTAAACACTACAGAGACACATGGTGATGTAGTAAACACTACAGGACACATGGTGATGTAGTAAACACTACAGAGACATATGGTGATGTAGTAAACACTACAGAGACACATGGTGATGTAGTAAACACTACAGAGACACATGGTGATGTAGTAAACACTACAGAGACACATGGTGATGTAGTAAACACTACAGAGACACATGGTGATGTAGTAAACACTACAGGACACATGGTGATGTAGTAAACAGTACAGAGACACATGGTGATGTAGTAAACAGTACAGGACACATGGTGATGTAGTAAACACTACAGAGACACATGGTGATGTAGTAAACACTACAGGACACATGGTGATGTAGTAAACACTACAGGACACATGGTGATGTAGTAAACAGTACAGAGACACATGGTGATGTAGTAAACACTACAGGACACATGGTGATGTAGTAAACACTACAGAGACACATGGTGATGTAGTAAACACTACAGGACACATGGTGATGTAGTAAACACTACAGAGACACATGGTGATGTAGTAAACACTACAGGACACATGGTGATGTAGTAAACACTACAGAGACACATGGTGATGTAGTAAACACTACAGAGACATATGGTGATGTAGTAAACACTACAGAGACACATGGTGATGTAGTAAACACTACAGAGACACATGGTGATGTAATAAACACTACAGAGACACATGGTGATGTAGTAAACACTACAGAGACACATGGTGATGTAGTAAACACTACAGAGACACATGGTGATGTATTAAACACTACAGAGACACATGGTGATGTAGTAAACACTACAGGACCAGAGACACATGGTGATGTAGTAAACACTACAGAGACACATGGTGATGTAGTAAACACTACAGGACTAGAGACACATGGTGATGTAGTAAACACTACAGGACACATGGTGATGTAGTAAACACTACAGAGACACATGGTGATGTAGTAAACACTACAGGGCCAGAGACACATGGTGATGTAGTAAACACTACAGAGACACATGGTGATGTATTAAACACTACAGGACACATGGTGATGTAGTAAACACTACAGGACACATGGTGATGTAGTAAACACTACAGAGACACATGGTGATGTAGTAAACACTACAGAGACACATGGTGATGTAGTAAACACTACAGAGACACATGGTGATGTAGTAAACACTACAGGACTAGAGACACATGGTGATGTAGTAAACACTACAGAGACACATGGTGATGTAGTAAACACTACAGAGACACATGGTGATGTAGTAAACACTACAGAGACACATGGTGATGTAGTAAACACTACAGAGACACATGGTGATGTAGTAAACACTACAGAGACACATGGTGATGTAGTAAACACTACAGAGACACATGGTGATGTAGTAAACACTACAGAGACACATGGTGATGTAGTAAACACTACAGAGACACATGGTGATGTAGTAAATACTACAGAGACACATGGTGATGTAGTAAACACTACAGAGACACATGGTGATGTAGTAAACACTACAGAGACACATGGTGATGTAGTAAACACTACAGAGACACATGGTGATGTAGTAAACACTACAGGACACATGGTGATGTAATAAACACTACAGAGACACATGGTGATGTAGTAAACACTACAGGACACATGGTGATGTAGTAAACACTACAGGACACATGGTGATGTAGTAAACACTACAGAGACACATGGTGATGTAGTAAACACTACAGGACACATGGTGATGTAGTAAACACTACAGGACACATGGTGATGTAGTAAAAACTACAGAGACACATGGTGATGTAGTAAACACTACAGGACGCATGGTGATGTAGTAAACACTACAGAGACACATGGTGATGTAGTAAACACTACAGAGACACATGGTGATGTAGTAAACACTACAGGACCAGAGACACATGGTGATGTAGTAAACACTACAGAGACACATGGTGATGTAGTAAACACTACAGAGACACGTGGTGATGTAGTAAACACTACAGGACACATGGTGATGTAGTAAATACTACAGGACTATAGACACATGGTGATGTAATAAATACTACAGAGACACATGGTGATGTAGTAAACACTACAGAGACACATGGTGATGTAGTAAACACTACAGAGACACATGGTGATGTAGTAAACACTACAGGACACATGGTGATGTAGTAAACACTACAGAGACACATGGTGATGTAGTAAACACTACAGAGACATATGGTGATGTAGAAAACACTACAGAGACACATGGTGATGTAGTAAACACTACAGAGACACATGGTGATGTAATAAACACTACAGAGACACATGGTGATGTAGTAAACACTACAGAGACGCATGGTGATGTAGTAAACAGTACAGAGACACATGGTGATGTATTAAACACTACAGAGACACATGGTGATGTAGTAAACACTACAGGACCAGAGACACATGGTGATGTAGTAAACACTACAGAGACACATGGTGATGTAGTAAACACTACAGGACTAGAGACACATGGTGATGTAGTAAACACTACAGGACACATGGTGATGTAGTAAACACTACAGAGACACATGGTGATGTAGTAAACACTACAGAGACACATGGTGATGTAGTAAACACTACAGAGACACATGGTGATGTAGTAAACACTACAGGACTAGAGACACATGGTGATGTAGTAAACACTACAGAGACACATGGTGATGTAGTAAACACTACAGAGACACATGGTGATGTAGTAAACACTAAAGGACCAGAGACACATGTTGTTGTAGTAAACACTACAGGACACATGGTGATGTAGTAAACACTACAGAGACACATGGTGATGTAGTAAATACTACAGAGACACATGGTGATGTAGTAAATACTACAGAGACACATGGTGATGTAGTAAACACTACAGAGACACATGGTGATGTAGTAAACACTACAGAGACACATGGTGATGTAGTAAAAACTACAGAGACACATGGTGATGTAGTAAACACTACAGAGACACATGGTGATGTAGTAAACACTACAGAGACACATGGTGATGTAGTAAACACTACAGAGACACATGGTGATGTAGTAAACACTACAGAGACACATGGTGATGTAGTAAACACTACAGAGACACATGGTGATGTAGTAAACACTACAGAGACACATGGTGATGTAGTAAACACTACAGAGACACATGGTGATGTAGTAAACACTACAGAGACACATGGTGATGTAGTAAACACTACAGAGACACATGGTGATGTAGTAAACACTACAGAGACACATGGTGATGTAGTAAATACTACAGAGACACATGGTGATGTAGTAAACACTACAGAGACACATGGTGATGTAGTAAACACTACAGAGACACATGGTGATGTAGTAAACACTACAGAGACACATGGTGATGTAGTAAACACTACAGGACACATGGTGATGTAGTAAACACTACCGGACACATGGTGATGTAGTAAACACTACAGAGACACATGGTGATGTAGTAAACACTACAGAGACATATGGTGATGTAGTAAACACTACAGGACACATGGTGATGTAGTAAACACTACAGAGACATATGGTGATGTAGTAAACACTACAGAGACACATGGTGATGTAGTAAACACTACCGGACACATGGTGATGTAGTAAACACTACAGAGACAGAGACACATGGTGATGTAGTAAACACTACAGGACACATGGTGATGTAGTAAACACTACAGAGACACATGGTGATGTAGTAAACACTACAGAGACACATGGTGTTGTAGTAAACACTACAGGACACATGGTGATGTAGTAAACACTACAGGACTAGAGACACATGGTGATGTAGTAAACACTACAGGACCAGAGACACATGGTGATGTAGTAAACACTACAGGACACATGGTGATGTAGTAAACACTACAGAGACAGAGACACATGGTGATGTAGTAAACACTACAGGACACATGGTGATGTAGTAAACACTACAGAGACACATGGTGATGTAGTAAACACTACAGGACCAGAGACACATGGTGATGTAGTAAACACTACAGAGACACATGGTGATGTAGTAAACACTACAGAGACACATGGTGATGTAGTAAACACTACAGGACACATGGTGATGTAGTAAATACTACAGAGACACATGGTGATGTAGTAAATACTACAGAGACACATGGTGATGTAGTAAACACTACAGAGACACATGGTGATGTAGTAAACACTACAGAGACACATGGTGATGTAGTAAACACTACAGAGACACATGGTGATGTAGTAAACACTACAGAGACACATGGTGATGTAGTAAACACTACAGAGACACATGGTGATGTAGTAAATACTACAGAGACACATGGTGATGTAGTAAATACTACAGAGACACATGGTGATGTAGTAAACACTACAGAGACACATGGTGATGTAGTAAACACTACAGAGACACATGGTGATGTAGTAAACACTACAGAGACACATGGTGATGTAGTAAACACTACAGAGACACATGGTGATGTAGTAAACACTACAGAGACACATGGTGATGTAGTAAACACTACAGGACACATGGTGATGTAGTAAACACTACCGGACACATGGTGATGTAGTAAACACTACAGAGACACATGGTGATGTAGTAAACACTACAGAGACATATGGTGATGTAGTAAACACTACAGGACACATGGTGATGTAGTAAACACTACAGAGACATATGGTGATGTAGTAAACACTACAGGACACATGGTGATGTAGTAAACACTACCGGACACATGGTGATGTAGTAAACACTACAGAGACAGAGACACATGGTGATGTAGTAAACACTACAGGACACATGGTGATGTAGTAAACACTACAGAGACACATGGTGATGTAGTAAACACTACAGAGACACATGGTGTTGTAGTAAACACTACAGGACACATGGTGATGTAGTAAACACTACAGGACTAGAGACACATGGTGATGTAGTAAACACTACAGGACCAGAGACACATGGTGATGTAGTAAACACTACAGGACACATGGTGATGTAGTAAACACTACAGAGACAGAGACACATGGTGATGTAGTAAACACTACAGGACACATGGTGATGTAGTAAACACTACAGAGACACATGGTGATGTAGTAAACACTACAGGACACATGGTGATGTAGTAAACACTACAGGACCAGAGACACATGGTGATGTAGTAAACACTACAGAGACACATGGTGATGTAGTAAACACTACAGAGACACATGGTGATGTAGTAAACACTACAGGACTAGAGACACATGGTGATGTAGTAAACACTACAGGACCAGAGACACATGGTGATGTAGTAAACACTACAGGACCAGAGACACATGGTGATGTAGTAAACACTACAGGACCAGAGACACATGGTGATGTAGTAAACACTACAGAGACACATGGTGATGTAGTAAACACTACAGGACACATGGTGATGTAGTAAACAGTACAGAGACACATGGTGATGTAGTAAACACTACAGGACACATGGTGATGTAGTAAACACTACAGAGACACATGGTGATGTAGTAAACACTACAGAGACACATGGTGATGTAGTAAACACTACAGAGACACATGGTGATGTAGTAAACACTACAGGACACATGGTGATGTAGTAAACACTACAGAGACACATGGTGATGTAGTAAACACTACAGAGACACATGGTGATGTAGTAAACACTACAGGACACATGGTGATGTAGTAAACACTACAGGACTAGAGACACATGGTGATGTAGTAAACACTACAGAGACACATGGTGATGTAGTAAACACTACAGGACACATGGTGATGTAGTAAACACTACAGGACTAGAGACACATGGTGATGTAGTAAACACTACAGGACACATGGTGATGTAGTAAACACTACAGGACACATGGTGATGTAGTAAACACTACAGAGAGACATGGTGATGTAGTAAACACTACAGAGACACATGGTGATGTAGTAAACACTACAGTAGGACAGAGGGGACAGTGATAGTTAATATATGACCACAGAAAGGACAGTGATAGTTAATATATGACCACAGAGAGGACAGTGATAGTTAATATATGACCACAGAGAGGACAGTGATAGTTAATATATGACCACAGAGAGGACAGTGATAGGTAATATATGACAACAGAGAGGACAGTGATAGTTAATAATATATGACAACAGAGACCACAGAGAGAACAGTGATATTTATTCATCATTTATAAGGTGATTTTTACTCTGATGATCAGCTCACCTGTAAAGCAGAGATGCTAGAGGACTTCCAATGAAAACACCAGGTTCTAACTTTGAACACAACGGCTGTCAGCATCCTGTCTCTGCTTCAGTTACGGTCTACAATTTGCAGATAAAGAAAACAGCCCTTTGTGGAGGTAAGAGGTTGCCTCCTAATAAGGTAGGAACAAGCCTCTCTATATCTGCTCCTGTAGGAAGGAGGAGGAAGGAGAGGAGGAGGAGGGAAAGGAGGGGGGGGGGGGGGTTAGGAGGCCTCTTTAGTGTGACAGGTAAAGAGAGGGAACAAACTACAGGTCTACACCCACTCTCTCTCCACACACACACACACAGACACACACACACAGACACAGACACACACCACTCTGTAGCTCCATAATGATCCCTTCAGTTCACACCTCCACCTCTGGAACCAGGGGCCCCATGGGACTGGAGAGAAGAAGGAGGGGGAGGGAGGAGGGGGAGGAGGAGGGAGGAGGATGGGGGGGGAAGGGGGAGGGAGGAGGAGGGGGGGGGGGGGAGAAGGAGGAGGGGGATGGAGGGGGAGGAGGAGGGAGGAGAAGGAGGAGGAGGAGGGAGGAGGGGGAGGAGGAGGAGGAGGAGGATGGAGGAGGGGGAGGAGAAGGATGAGGGAGGAGGAGGTGGAGGGAGGAGGGGGAGGAGGAGGGGGAGGAGAAGGAGGAGGGAGGAGGGGGAGGAAGGTGAGGAGGGGAGGGGATGGGGGCGTGGCAGCAGCCTCCTGAGGTAGCAGAGGAAGGAAGATGTCTGCTCAGACAGAGATCGACCATAGTAGCTGAGTGGCTAATCATTACACTATAATAAACATATACAGAGGATTCATCTTTCAATGCGATATTGTCTTTGGGTTCTGCTTGTGTTTCCTCTGATATTAAGTTTCAATACAGTCACCTGTAGACGTATTCAAATATCTGTGTTGTTTTTCCTGGTAATCATTTGACTTACACTAACATTACTGAGGCTCTATCGGCAAAATGCCAACTCTGTGGGCTGGCTCGTAGCCAGACGACCCTCTGCTCTGTATCTGTGGGCTGGCTCGTAGCCAGACTATCCTCTGCTCTGTGGGCTGTGGGCTGGCTTTAAGCCAGACGACCCTCTGCTCTGCTCTGTGGGCTGGCTCGTAGCCAGACTATCCTCTGCTCTGTAGGCTGGCTCGTAGCCAGACTATCCTCTGCTCTGTATCTGTGGGCTGGCTCGTATCCAGACGACCCTCTGCTCTGTGTCTGTGGGCTGGCTTGTGGCCAGATGACCCTCTGCTCTGTGTCTGTGGGCTGGCTCGTAGCCAGACGACCCTCTGCTCTGTGTCTGTGGGCTGGCTCGTAGCCAGACGACCCTCTGCTCTGTGTCTGTGGGCTGGCTCGTAGCCAGACTATCCTCTGCTCTGTGGGCTGGATCGTAGCCAGATGATCTTCTGCTCTGTGTCTGTGAGCTGGCTCGTAGCCAGACGACCCTCTGCTCTGTGTCTGTGGGCTGGCTTGTGGCCAGATGACCCTCTGCTCTGTGTCTGTGGGCTGGCTCGTAGCCAGACGACCCTCTGCTCTGTGTCTGTGGGCTGGCTCGTAGCCAGACGACCCTCTGCTCTGTGTCTGTGGGCTGGCTCGTAGCCAGACGACCCTCTGCTCTGTGTCTGTGGGCTGGCTCGTAGCCAGACTATTCTCTGCTCTGTGTCTGTGGGCTGGCTCGTAGCCAGATGATCCTCTGCTCTGTGTCTGTGGGCTGGCTCGTAGCCAGACGACCCTCTGCTCTGTGTCTGTGGGCTGGCTTGTGGCCAGACGACCCTCTGCTCTGTGTCTGTGGGCTGGATCGTAGCCACACGACCCTCTGCTCTGTGTCTGTGGGCTGGCCCTGTTTTCATCTGCACTAGAGCAATACATTAAGGGATTGACGCTGGGCACGATGATGTAATGCAGATAGCCAGAGGGTCCGCTGTATCGATGCTGAGTTTTGGTGTGTGTGTGTGTGTGTGCGTGCGTGCAGTGTGTGCGTGTAGTGTGTGTGTGTGTGTGTGTGTGTGTGTGTTTGCACATAACACCATCAACAAACTACGACTATCATTTCTCAGTAGAAATCAATGAAAGCCCGTCATGGTACATGTTGCAGATGACCCACAACGACAGACACCATGGCAACGATGATCCATCTCTAGGGAAGCACACAACATTCCAATACTATTAACACCCACACTGTCCGGTTCTGGTTCTGCCTATAGAAGTAGCCGAACCATCACCTAACTCAGATGAGCATTAATAGTCTGTGTTAATAGATGAAGGAAATGAAGAACGGAGTCTGTGACCAAATGCAGGAGCACAACACGTGATTTAAAATGACGTGGTTTTGTAAAATATGACAAAGTTTTAGATCAATACAGAATATTATCCAACGGGAAACCAGTAGAGTATCAGAAAACATTCAAATTGAACAACAACAACAAAAAAGCATTATGTCTAAATAAGAGTACTGACCGACACAGACCGAAGCCAACCGTATTAATATCCATATGACCAGGAGAAGCCCCGGCGCTCCAATCCGATCCATCATTCCAGCAGCCCAGCTCCTTCTTCTGTCATCTTGGGGGTAATTTCCGTAACATCTGTAGCAATAGCCTCCGAATATTTTCCGTGACCTTTGCAGATGTCATGAACTCAAGTCCCCTCTCTGTATAAAAAAAAAAATATATAAACTAGGACGTGGGTAAATTGTGTTTGTAGCGCAAAAAGAAGAAGCTCTTCATACGCTACTCAGAGGCAGCCCACTAGGACAATGTGATACAGGGAAAAGAGGAGATGTGATCGTACATCGTCGGTCTCTGCTTCAATGGCTCGTTTGGTTTCCGCGTTGATTTATATCCTAAAGGAAGGGAAAAGTCTCTGCGTTTGTGAGACAGAAAGAGAAAGGCACGTCGGCAGTGCACTTACGACACAGTCCCGTCCTTTATTTCGGGTTGGACTGTTCGGTGTTTATAGCTGTTATTTATTCTCCGTCCACAGCCGACTATTTTCATCTCCCTTTAGGCACTATCCTGTGCATGAAAGTGGACAATGGTGCAGTGATCATTTACCGTGCAGTTAGTTACGCGTTGTCTGTCCTATTTAAGTTAAACCCAAATCCTAGTTTTTGCGGTCGCTGCAGTTTGGTATGCCGAGCAGATCCTTCTTTGAATTGAATAATGTTTTTTTCCCCCATCCCGTGCAGGGAGGTCTTCATTGAATACGTCGTTATAATGTTGTCGTCCAATCCTGACCCCGAAAGGCCGGATGGTGCTATTGCATATTCGCACCAGTGATTCTATTAAAATAAAACAATAAAATACATTTGTATTTGTCACATGCGCCTAATAAAACAGGTGTAGACCTCACAGTGTAATGCTTACTGACAAGTCCTTAACTGACAATGAGGTTGTTTTTTTTTTTTAAATGACAGTTAAGAAAATATTTACTAGATAAACACAATAAAAGAACAACCAGGAGAATATACACAGGGGGTACAGGTACCGAGGTGGTGCAGGTTAGTCGAGGTAATTGAGGTAATATGTACATGTAGGTAAGGGGTAGAGACTAAGCGTATGTAACGGATGTGAAACGGTTAGCTAGTTAGCGGTGGTGCGCGCTAAATTGCGTTTCAAATCGGTAACGATGCTTCGAGCGGGACTGTTGACGTGTGCAGAGCGTCCCAGGTTCGCGCTCAGGTCGGAGCGAGGGAACGGTCTAAAGTTATACTGTTACACATAGATAATAAACAGTGAATGGCAGCAGTGGGGGGAAATAAATGCAAATAGTCCAGATAGACACTTGATTCAAGCAGTCCCGTTCAGCAGTCTTATGGTTTGAGAAAACAATCTATGACTGGGGTGGCTGGAGTCTTTGACAATGTTTTGGGTTTTCCTCTGACACATCCTGGTATAGAGGTCCTGGATGGCAGGAAGCTTGTCCCCGGTGATGTACTGGGCCGTTCCCACTACCATCTGTAGTGCCTTACGGTCGGTCGGATGCCGAGCATTTGCCATACCAGGCGGTGATGCACCCGGTCAGGATGCTCTTGATGGTGCAGCTGTAGAACCCTTTGAGGATCTGAGGACCCATAGTTTGTTAGTGATGTGGACACCGACGATCACTGTGGCTGTTTGCTTTGTAAAGAGACTTACTGTGGCTGTTTGCTTTGTAAAGAGACTTACTCTGACTGTTTGCTTTGTAAACACTCTGAGTCCTGCAGCTATAACGCTCTCCGTAGAAGTATTCAGTGTAATCGTTGGCCTAATGACCCTGGGACTAAACACCTCCCTCTGCAACTGGATCCTGGACTTCCTGACGGGCCGTCCCCCAGGTGGTAAGGGTAGGTAACTACACATCTGCACGCTGATCCTCAACACGGGGCCTCTCAGGGGGGCGTGCTCAGGGGGGCGCGCTCAGAGGGGCGTGCTCAGGGGGGCGCGCTCAGAGGGGCGCGCTCAGGGGGGCGTGCTCAGGGGGGCGCGCTCAGAGGGGCGTGCTCAGGGGGGCGTGCTCAGGGGGGGCGCGCTCAGAGGGGCGCGCTCAGGGGGGCGCGCTCAGGGGGGCGCGCTCAGAGGGGCGCGCTCAGGGGGGCGTGCTCAGGGGGTCGCGCTCAGAGGGGCGTGCTCAGGGGGGCGTGCTCAGAGGGGCGTGCTCAGAGGGACGCGCTCAGAGGGGCGTGCTCAGGGGGGTGCGCTCAGAGGGGCGTGCTCAGGGGGGCGCGCTCAGGGGGGCGCGCTCAGAGGGGCGCGCTCAGAGGGGCGCGCTCAGGGGGGCGCGCTCAGGGGGGCGCGCTCAGGGGGGCGTGCTCAGGGGGGCGTGCTCAGGGGGGCGTGCTCAGGGGGGCGTGCTCAGGGGGGCGTGCTCAGAGGGGCGTGCTCAGGGGGGCGTGCTCAGGGGGGCGTGCTCAGGGGGGCGTGCTCAGGGGGGGCGTGCTCAGGGGGGCGTGCTCAGGGGGGCGTGCTCAGAGGGGCGTGCTCAGGGGGGGCGTGCTCAGGGGGGCGTGCTCAGGGGGGCGTGCCCCTGTATATAGCCTCACTTTATTTGACTATTGCTGTTTAATTATTTTCCTTTTATTTTCTATTTTTTACTTAAAACGTATTTTTCTTAACTACTGTAACGGCTTTCTTTGGGTGAAGTAGAGTCGGACCAAAATGCGGCGTGTAGATTGCGATCCATGTTTATTAAACTGAAGCAACACGAATCTAAATACAAACACTACAAAAACAATAAACGTAACGAACACCGAAACAGCCTAATGCTGGTGCACAAACACACAGAACAAGGACACTAAGGACAATCACCCACGAAACACTCAAAGAATATGGCTGCCTAAATATGGTTCCCAATCAGAGACAACGATAAACACCTGCCTCTGATTGAGAACCACTTCAGACAGCCATAGACTTAACTAGAACACCCCACTAAGCTACAATCCCAATACCAACACACCACATACAAAAACCCATGCCACACCCTGGCCTGACCAAATAAATGAAGATAAACACAAAATACTTTGACCAGGGCGTGACAACTACATTGTTGGTTAAGGGCTTGTAAGTTAGCATTTCACTGTGAGGTCTACTACACCTGTTGTATTCAGCATTTCACTGTGAGGTCTACTACACCTGTTGTATTCAGCATTTCACTGTAAGGTCTACTACACCTGTTGTATTCAGCATTTCACTGTAAGGTCTACTACACCTGTTGTATTCAGCATTTCACTGTGAGGTCTCCTACACCTGTTGTATTCAGCATTTCACTGTGAGGCCTACTACACCTGTTGTATTCAGCATTTCACTGTGAGGTCTACTACACCTGTTGTATTCAGCATTTCACTGTAAGGTCTACTACACCTGTTGTATTCAGCATTTCACTGTGAGGTCTACTACACCTGTTGTATTCAGCATTTCACTGTAAGGTCTACTACACCTGTTGTAGTCAGCATTTCACTGTAAGGTCTACTACACCTGTTGTATTCAGCATTTCACTGTGAGGTCTACTACACCTGTTGTATTCAGCATTTCACTGTAAGGTCTACTACACCTGTTGTATTCAGCATTTCACTGTGAGGTCTACTACACCTGTTGTATTCAGCATTTCACTGTGAGGTCTACTACACCTGTTGTATTCAGCATATCACTGTAAGGTCTACTACACCTGTTGTATTCAGCATTTCACTGTAAGGTCTACTACACCTGTTGTATTCAGCATTTCACTGTGAGGTCTACTACACCTGTTGTATTCAGCATTTCACTGAGGTCTACTACACCTGTTGTATTCAGCATTTCACTGTAAGGTCTACTACACCTGTTGTATTCAGCATTTCACTGTAAGGTCTACTACACCTGTTGTATTCAGCATTTCACTGTGAGGTCTACTACACCTGTTGTATTCAGCATTTCACTGTGAGGTCTACTACACAATAATTTGAATGTAATACTATTTTGGTATTCGCCCTGTTTAACTTAAATTCGTTTGAATTAGTTACTAAAATGCTGGCCCCATGTAATTTTCTACAACATATCAGTATGGTTGGATTCCCGGAAGGCAGGGACGTATCCTCGTCGTCACC
This sequence comes from Oncorhynchus clarkii lewisi, assembly GCF_045791955.1. Lineage (NCBI taxonomy): Eukaryota > Metazoa > Chordata > Actinopteri > Salmoniformes > Salmonidae > Oncorhynchus > Oncorhynchus clarkii. The sequence continues at coordinate 85,654,781 of NC_092152.1, forward strand.
GTTGTCAAAGCTTGGAGCTCCTCGAGAAAAGGTGGTAGGTCCTTAATTAACAGAAACAAAAAGGCACTGCTGAGATTCGAACTCAGGATCTCCTGTTTACTAGACAGGCGCTTTAACCAACTAAGCCACAGCGCCGCCGAGTCGTGAAGGAAATAAAAGGGTAAAAGTCTTGCTGTTGGTAAAATGTGAAACAGGATAGGCACCATCCTCTCCATAGGTCGTTTTGTTCCCCTTCATCATATCACAATCAGGTTTTACCAGTTGAATATTGACACAAACATAATACTTTTTCGTATTACAACTTTTCTGAAATGTTTGAAATGTTTGATTAAAATATGCAAATGAGGCGATATAACGTTAAACATGCTATATTTGCATAACGCGCAAATAAATGTTTCTGGAAACTGGATGAAGTCAGACTAAAGATGTTAGTTTCATTTTAAGACACTCCAGGACCGGACTTGTCCAGAGCAGATAGCGGATAAATATATATTTGTTTAATATATATATTTATGTCTGTAAAATACTAGTCATGTAACGTTAAAATGGATTTTTGGCGCATTTTACCAACGAAAATGTTATTTAGAATAAAACAAATTAACAACCTATCAACAATTCCCTCTGGGCAAGTCTGGAAAATATATCTAAGTATAACCACACAACATGTGGTGAATGCAGATGGTTCTGAAGATGAGAAACACTAAGGGGGAGTCTGTGATGGCTTGTGGGAAGATATAAGGGAGTCTGACTATCGGGAAATGAATGTTGAAGAAAAGTACACTGAATTTAGACTACCAAACGCCTATTTAGGCCCAATCACCATCTATTCAGAGTAAGTTACTATAGATAGTTCAGTTTGAAACATTCTCTATGAAATGGGCTTTTACATTATGTGTAATTAATTGTATGTAGTGAGCTATTGGTGTATTTCCATTTTAAAGTGGTTTAAAAATGTGGATGATGGTAGTATGGGAAAATAAAGAAAATTGACATTTTCATGTTTACTTTTAGAAAATACTAATATCAATTGACCAAAATACCAACAAATTCCAAAATAGGTAGATGCAAAAATGTAATTTAAGCAAGTGGTGCCTGGCCTTTTAAAAAGAGTTCACAAAAGGCTCCGCTGAGATTCGAACTCAGGATCTCCTGTTTACTAGACAGGCGCTTTAACCAACTAAGCCACGGCGCCGGTGAATGTCCCGGTGAAAAAAGGCTTTATATTTCCATCATGTATATCTTAAGCTTCGTAATTTACATTTCATACGGTGTTGCGTCTTTAGTTAATTACTGAAGTGAGCTTCATTACAGAACATAAATTAAGCGATTATTGATCCCATAGTTTACATTTCAAACATTTACAAGCTCGGACAGTGGTGTTCGGTCATAACGTCGTCGCCCCAGACTCAACCTGTGTGTCAAATCAACATGTACTCGTGTCATGCTTCGTAAACACACAGGTGAGTAACAGTGAAATGCTTTACGGCCCTTCCCAACAATGCTGAGGAAGAAATCTAATTAAATACACACTGATCTGGGGTGTCGTGCTGCCGCAGCGCGGGCTCTTCCTCTTTCACTTTGACTCCAGAAAACACGGAGCTGGTTAAACCATTTATAGGAAATTAATTATGATGAATTCTAAATAAATTATATTTAATTACCACTAAAAATCTAAAATATAATGCAATCTGCGAACGTTACCAAGGTTAAGTTATTGCCGAGGTTTCTACCAGTTGATCTGCTGGGTCAGCCCCTATATTAACAGCAGGGTTCTACCAGTTGACCTGCTGGGTCAGCCCCTATATTAACAGCAGGGTTCTACCAGTTGACCTGCTGGGTCAGCCCCTATATTAACAGCAGGGTTCTACCAGTTGATCTGCTGGGTCAGTCCCTATATTAACAGCAGGGTTCTACCAGTGGATCTGCTGGGCCAGCCCCTATATTAACAGCAGGGTTCTACCAGTTGATCTGCTGGGTCAGCCCCAATATTAACAGCAGGGTTCTACCAGTTGATCTGCTGGGTCAGCCCCTATATTAACAGCAGGGTTCTACCAGTGGATCTGCTGGGCCAGCCCCTATATTAACAGCAGGGTTCTACCAGTTGATCTGCTGGGCCAGCCCCTATATTAACAGCAGGGTTCTACCAGTGGATCTGCTGGGCCAGCCCCTATATTAACAGCAGGGTTCTACCAGTTGATCTGCTGGGCCAGCCCCTATATTAACAGCAGGGTTCTACCCCTATATTAACAGCAGGGTTCTACCAGTGGACCTGCTGGGCCAGCCCCTATATTAACAGCAGGGTTCTACCCCTATATTAACATCAGGGTTCTACCAGTGGACCTGCTGGGCCAGCCCCTATATTAACAGCAGGGTTCTACCCCTATATTAACAGCAGGGTTCTACCAGTGGACCTGCTGGGCCAGCCCCTACATTAACAGCAGGGTTCTACCCCTATATTAACAGCAGGGTTCTACCAGTGGACCTGCTGGGCCAGCCCCTATATTAACAGCAGGGTTCTACCCCTATATTAACAGCAGGGTTCTACCAGTGGATCTGCTGGGCCAGCCCCTATATTACAGCAGGGTTCTACCCCTATATTAACAGCAGGGTTCTACCAGTGGATCTGCTGGGTCAGCCCCTATATTAACAGCAGGGTTCTACCCCTATATTAACAGCAGGGTTCTACCAGTGGACCTGCTGGGCCAGCCCCTATATTAACAGCAGGGTTCTACCCCTATATTAACAGCAGGGTTCTACCAGTGGACCTGCTGGGCCAGCCCCTACATTAACAGCAGGGTTCTACCCCTATATTAACAGCAGGGTTCTACCAGTGGACCTGCTGGGCCAGCCCCTATATTAACAGCAGAGTTCTACCAGTGGATCTGCTGGGCCAGCCCCTATATTAACAGCAGGGTTCTACCCCTATATTAACAGCAGGGTTCTACCAGTGGACCTCATAGCCAGGGTTCTACCATTGGATCTGCTGGGCCAGCCCCTATATTACAGCAGGGTTCTACCCCTATATTAACAGCAGGGTTCTACCAGTGGATCTGCTGGGTCAGCCCCTATATTAACAGCAGGGTTCTACCCCTATATTAACAGTAGGGTTCTACCAGTGGATCTGCTGGGCCAGCCCCTATACTAACAGCAGGGTTCTACCCCTATATTAACAGCAGGGTTCTACCAGTGGACCTGCTGGGCCAGCCCCTATATTACCAGCAGGGTTCTACCCCTATATTAACAGCGGACCTGCTGGGCCAGCCCCTACATTAACAGCAGGGTTCTACCCCTATATTAACAGCAGGGTTCTACCAGTGGACCTGCTGGGCCAGCCCCTATATTAACAGCAGAGTTCTACCAGTGGATCTGCTGGGCCAGCCCCTATATTAACAGCAGGGTTCTACCCCTATATTAACAGCAGGGTTCTACCAGTGGACCTCATAGCCAGGGTTCTACCATTGGATCTGCTGGGCCAGCCCCTATATTACAGCAGGGTTCTACCCCTATATTAACAGCAGGGTTCTACCAGTGGATCTGCTGGGTCAGCCCCTATATTAACAGCAGGGTTCTACCCCTATATTAACAGTAGGGTTCTACCAGTGGATCTGCTGGGCCAGCCCCTATACTAACAGCAGGGTTCTACCCCTATATTAACAGCAGGTCATTCACTAGGTCCCCCCGTGTGCTTGTGGGATTTTTGCTCACCGTTCTTGTGATCATTTTGACCCCACGGGGTGAGCTCTTGCGTGGAGCCCCATATCGAGGGAGATTATCAGTGGTCTTGTATGTCTTCCATTTCCTAATAATTGCTCCCACAATTGATTTATTCAAACCAAGCTGCTTACCTATTGCAGATTCAGTCTTCCCAGCCTGGTACAGGTCTACAATTTTGTTTCTGGTGTCCTTTGACAGCTCTTTGGTCTTGGCCATAGTGGAGTTTGGAGTGTGACTGTTTGAGGTTGTGGACAGGTGTCTTTTATATTGATAACAAGTTCAAACAGGTGCCATTGATACAGGTAACGAGTGGAGGACAGAGGAGCCTCTTAAAGAAGAAGTTACAGGTCTGTGAGAGCCAGAAATCTTGCTTGTTTGTAGGTGACAAAATACTTATTTTTCCACCACCATTTGCAAATAAATTCATTAAAAATCCTACAATGTGATTTTCTGGATTTTTTTTTCTCATTTTGTCTGTCATAGTTGAAGTGTACCTATGATGAACATTACAGGCCTCTCATCTTTTTAAGTGGGAGAACTTGCACAATTGGTGGCTGACTACCAACATAGTTACTGTAGCAGGTCAAAGCTGTGTGATGGAAAAACCTGGGTGGAGTAGGCATTGTGGTGCTGTAAAACCTTGGTAGGGCATGGGTGGAGTAGGCATTTTGGTGCTGTAAAACCTTGGTAGAGCATGGGTGGAGTAGGCATTGTGGTGCTGTAAAACCTTGGTAGAGCATGGGTGGAGTAGGCATTTTGGTGCTGTAAAACCTTGGTAGAGCATGGGTGGAGTAGGCATTGTGGTGCTGTAAAACCTTGGTAGGGCATGGGTGGAGTAGGCATTGTGGTGCTGTAAAACCTTGGTAGAGCATGGGTGGAGTAGGCATTGTGGTGCTGTAAAACCTTGGTAGAGCATGGGTGGAGTAGGCATTTTGGTGCTGTAAAACCTTGGTAGAGCATGGGTGGAGTAGGCATTGTGGTGCTGTAAAACCTTGGTAGAGCATGGGTGGAGTAGGCATTTTGGTGCTGTAAAACCTTGGTAGAGCATGGGTGGAGTAGGCATCGTGGTGCTGTAAAACCTTGGTAGGGCATGGGTGGAGTAGGCATCGTGGTGCTGTAAAACCTTGGTAGAGCATGGGTGGAGTAGGCATTGTGGTGCTGTAAAACCTTGGTAGAGCATGGGTGGAGTAGGCATCGTGGTGCTGTAAAACCTTGGTAGAGCATGGGTGGAGTAGGCATCGTGGTGCTGTAAAACCTTGGTAGAGCATGGGTGGAGTAGGCATTTTGGTGCTCATGTGAATTTCCTTTCTTTTTCGGCTTCAGACCGATGTTTACTTCTTAAATCATACTTTTTTTTTGTTTTTAATAAACAGTATGGTCTGCAGCTTATCATGCATGAGATACTCTTAACTCTGGCGAGGAAAACCTAGAGACTTCCTTAACACTAGAGATGGAGCACCAGCTGTTGTTAACATAAAAGACACCTTCCCCTTTAACCTTACCCAAAGCTGCCGTACGGTCTTCACACAGAAAAACCAGCCAGATGTATATTATTCATGTCATAGTTCAGCCACGACTCCGTGAAACAGGATATCCCAGTTCTTCAGGTCCCGTTGATAAGATAGTCTCCAGCAGAGCTCATCCAGTTTATTCTCCAGTGATTGTACGTTCACCAATAGAACTGAGGGTATATTTTTTAATGCAACCTTTATTTAAACTAGGCAAGTCAGTTAAGAACAAATTGTTATTTACAATGACGGCCTACTCCGGCAAAACCCTAACCCGGATGACGCTGGGCCAATTGTGCACCGCCCAATCACGGCCGGTTGTGATACAACCTGGAATCGAACCAGGGTCTGTAGTGATGCCTAAAGCACTGAGATGCACTGCAATAGACCGCTGTGATACAGCCTGGAATTGAACCAGGGTCTGTAGTGATACCTCTAGCACTGAGATGCAGTGCCTTAGACCTCTGTGATACAGCCTGGAATTGAACCAGGGTCTGTAGTACCTTAGACCGCTGAGCCACTTGAGAGCGGTGGTTTATTGACTCGTTTGTGCCGTCTCTTCCTCTTCGGAGTCCCGGGGATTAGAGCCTGGTATGGAATGATCAGTACATCACCAGCTGCCAACTGGTGAAGTAGAAATCTTCAACCAAAACAAGGTTAGTGATTGCTGTTCTGAATTCTAGAAGGTTAGTGATCGCTGTTCTGATGTCTAGAAGGTTAGTGATCGCTGTTCTGATGTCTAGAAGGTTAGTGATCGCTGTTCTGATGTCTAGAAGGTTAGTGATCGCTGTTCTGATGTCTAGAAGGTTAGTGATCGCTGTTCTGATGTCTAGAAGGTTAGTGATCGCTGTTCTGATGTCTAGAAGGTTAGTGATCGCTGTTCTGATGTCTAGAAGGTTAGTGATTGCTGTTTGGATGTCTAGAAGGTTAGTGATCAATTATCAAATACAGTTTTAGGATACAGTACATTCAGTAAATTCCGAGACAACAGAGGAGGAGGTTGAAGATGGGATCTGGTTTCTGTCTTCAATCGGCAGAACACTAGACAACAGAGGAGGAGGTTGAAGATGGGATCTGGTTTCTGTCTTCAATCGGCAGAACACTAGACAACAGAGGAGGAGGTTGAAGATGGGATCTGGTTTCTGTCTTCAATCGGCAGAACACTAGACAACAGAAGAGGAGGTTGAAGATGGGATCTGGTTTCTGTCTTCAATCGGCAGAACACACACTTTGTGACCAAGTCGGAGTTCTCCAGTCGAGAAATGGAGAAAGCCTTTCCACACTCCTCACACTGAAAGACAAGACTGGATTAGGTTCACCAAAACAGTGTCACCAAAATAATATTTTTTATTCACAAAGCATCTCAGAGTAGGAGTGGTGGTCTAGGATCAGGTTTAGGATCAGGTCTAGGATCAGGTCTCTGGGTAGGAGTGGTGATCTAGGATCAGGTCTAGGATCAGGTCTCCGGGTAGGAGTGGTTGTCTAGGATCAGGTCTCAGGGTAGGAGTGGTGATCTAGGATCAGGTCTAGGATCAGGTCTCCGGGTAGGAGTGGTTGTCTAGGATCAGGTCTCAGGGTAGGAGTGGTGATCTAGGATCAGGTCTCCGGGTAGGAGTGGTGATCTAGGATCAGGTCTCCGGGTAGGAGTGGTGATCTATGATCAGGTCTCAGGATAGGAGTGGTGATCTAGGATCAGGTCTCAGGGTAGGAGTGGTGATCTAGGATCAGGTCTCAGGGTAGGAGTGGTGATCAAGGATCAGGTCTAGGATCAGGCCCCAGGGTAGGAGTGGTGATCTAGGATCAGGTCTAGGATCAGGTCTCAGGGTAGGAGTGGTGATCTAGGATCAGGTCTCACTCTACATACAAGGTAGCAGTGTGTGGTACAATTACCAACCTGGAGGATATGATAGCCCATTCCCTGAGCCTTCCTGGTCTCAATAACGGCCGGTATCTCTTCAGAGTGTTCTATATTCCACAACCTGACAGTGGTGTCCTTCAAAACACACACAGCAATATTTATGATGATGCAAAATGGTATGGTAACAAAAGGGACATATTCTGTGACCTACAAGGATAGGACATGTAATTGAGGTGTGTGTTTACTGTGACCTACAGGGATAGGACATGTAATTGAGGTGTGTGTTTACTGTGACCTACAGGGATAGGACATGACATAGGACATGACATTGAGGTGTATATTTACTGTGACCTACAGGGATAGGACATGACGTAGGACATGACATTGAGGTGTATATTTACTGTGACCTACAGGGATAGGACATGACATTGAGGTGTGTGTTTACTGTGACATACAGGGATAGGACATGACATTGAGGTGTGTGTTTACTGTGACCTACAGGGATAGGACATGACATAGGACCTGACATTGAGGTGTGTGTTTACTGTGACCTACAGGGATAGGACATGACATTGAGGTATATATATACTGTGACTAACAGGGATAGGACATGACATTGAGGTGTGTGTTTACTGTGACCAACAGGGATAGGACATGACATTGAGGTGTGTGTTCACTGTGACCTACAGGGATAGGATATGACATTGAGGTGTGTGTTTACTGTGACCAACGGGGAAAGGACATGACATAGGACATGACATTGAGGTGTGTGTTTACTGTGACCTAAAGGAATAGGACATGACATAAGACATGACATTGAGGTGTGTGTTTACTGTGACCTACAGGGATAGGACATGACACTGAGGTGTGTGTTTACTGTGACCTACAGGGATATGACATGACGTAGGACATGACATTGAGGTGTATATCTACTGTGACCTACAGGGATAGGACATGACATAGGACATGACATTGAGGTGTGTGTTTACTGTGACCTACAGGGATAGGACATGACATTGAGGTGTGTGTTTACTGTGACCTACAGGGATAGGACATGACATAGGACATGACATTGAGGTATGTGTTTACTGTGACCTACAGGGATAGGACATGACATAGGACATGACATTAAGGTGTGTGTTTACTGTGACCTACAGGGATAGGACATGACATAGGACATGACATTGAGGTGTGTGTTTACTGTGACCTACAGGGATAGGACATGACATTGAGGTGTGTGTTTACTGTGACCTACAGGAATAGGACATGACATAAGACATGACATTGAGGTGTGTGTTTACTGTGACCTACAGGGATAGGACATGACATTGAGGTATGTGTTTACTGTGACCTACAGGGATAGGACATGACATAGGACATGACATTGAGGTGTGTGTTTGTACCTTGGAAGCTGAGGCCACCCATTTTTTGTCAGCACTGATTGCCACATCTGTCACCCAATCCGCATGTCCCTAGGGTTAGCAAAAACACACATGAGGGCACACACACACACCTGTTTGAAAAACACACACACACATGCGCACACGCACACACACACCTGTTTGAAAAACACACACACACACACACACACACACACACACACACACACACACACACCTGTTTAAAACACACACACACACGCAAGCACACACACACACACACACACACACACACGCAAGCACACACACACACGCAAGCACACACACACACACACACACACACACACACACACACACACACACACACACACACACACACACACACACACACACACACACATTAGAGCATGAAGCTACCTTCAACTCCAGGGTCTTGCAGAGGGTCTCCATGTTCCACACAGCCACTGTTCTATCATACGCCCCCGACACAAGGACTGACCCTGGACAACAACAGAGAACTACAGTCAGTCTGTGGTATTAGAGGTAGAGGACTGACCCTGGACAACAACAGAGAACTACAGTCAGTCTGTGGTATTAGAGGCAGAGGACTGACCCTGGACAACAACAGAGAACTACAGTCAGTCTGTGGTATTAGAGGCAGAGGACTGACCCTGGACAACAACAGAGAACTACAGTCAGTCTGTGGTATTAGAGGTAGAGGACTGACCCTGGACAACAACAGAGAACTACAGTCAGTCTGTGGTATTAGAGGCAGAGGACTGACCCTGGACAACAACAGAGAACTACAGTCAGTCTGTGGTATTAGAGGTAGAGGACTGACCCTGGACAACAACAGAGAACTACAGTCAGTCTGTGGTATTAGAGGCAGAGGACTGACCCTGGACAACAACAGAGAACTACAGTCAGTCTGTGGTATTAGAGGTAGAGGACTAACCCTGGACAACAATAGATAACTACAGTCAGTCTGTGGTATTAGAGGCAGAGGACTGACCCTGGACAACAACAGAGAACTACAGTCAGTCTGTGGTATTAGAGGTAGAGGACTGACCCTGGACAGCAACAGAGAACTACAGTCAGTCTGTGGTATTAGAGGTAGAGGACTGACCCTGGACAACAACAGAGAACTACAGTCAGTCTGTGGTATTAGTATATAGTAGTCAGTGGTATTAGTATATAGTAGTCAGTAGTATTAGTATATAGTAGTCAGTAGTATTAGTATATAGTAGTCAGTAGTATTAGTATATAGTAGTCAGTAGTATTAGTATATAGTAGTCAGTAGTATTAGTATATAGTAGTCAGTAGTATTAGTATATAGTAGTCAGTAGTATTAGTATATAGTAGTCAGTAGTATTAGTATATAGTAGTCAGTAGTATTAGTATATAGTAGTCAGTAGTATTAGTATATAGTAGTCAGTAGTATTAGTATATAGTAGTCAGTGGTATTAGTATATAGTAGTCAGTAGTATTAGAGGCAGAGGACTCATCATATTTCTGTAAAGTCGGATGAGGACAGTGCTGACAAGTTCCATATTCCTCTTTTTGGGGACAAATGAACGTCTCAAGAACAAGAAGACTGATATGTCTACCCTACCATCCACAGAGAAGACTGATATCTCTACCCTACCGTCCACAGAGAAGACTGATATGTCTACCCTAACATCCACAGAGAAGACTGATATGTCTACCCTACCGTCCACAGAGAAGACTGATATGTCTACCCTACCATCCACAGAGAAGACTGATATGTCTACCCTACCGTCCACAGAGAAGACTGATATGTCTACCCTACCGTCCACAGAGAAGAAGACTGATATGTCTACCCTACCGTCCACAGAGAAGAAGACTGATATGTCTACCCTACCGTCCACAGAGAATAAGACTGATATGTCTACCCTACCGTCCACAGAGAAGACTGATATGTCTACCCTACCGTCCACAGAGAAGACTGATATGTCTACCCTACCGTCCACAGAGAAGACTGATATGTCTACCCTACCATCCACAGAGAACACATAATGTCTACCCTACCGTCCACAGAGAAGACTGATATGTCTACCATACCGTCCACAGAGAAGGTGCAGGAGCTGACGGACCCGTCGTGTCCCTTGCTAAGGGTCAGGCCACCGTGGGAACGGAATGTTCCTGTCTGGACGTCCCACAGCTGCAGAGTCTTGTCCCATGATGCAGTGCACAAGTAGCGTCCGTTAGCAGTGAAACAGCAGTTCGAGATGACGTTGGTGTGGGTGCTGTGTTTGGGACAGGATAGAACAACAATGTGTATTGTCATAATGCATATTGGAAATATTGGGTCTCCCCCCCACAAGCTCTAGAGGCTTGGTTACGACAGCCTCAACGTGACCTTGACTAACACTAATTAGTTTGAAATGTTATTTCTCGGGTTATAAGATAACGAGCAAAGCAACCCATGGTGAAGGATATCAACCAGCCTCACAGGTCAACATGGGACAGAGTTAGGTCTCACTGCTGTCATAGGGGATCAATAACATATCAACCAGCCTCACAGGTCAACACGGGACAGAGTTAGGTCTCACTGCTGTCATAGGGGATCAATAACATATCAACCAGCCTCACAGGTCAACACGGGACAGAGTTAGGTCTCACTGCTGTCATAGGGGATCAATAACATATCAACCAGCCTCACAGGTCAACACGGGACAGAGTTAGGTCTTACTGCTGTCATAGGGGATCAATAACATATCAACCAGCCTCACAGGTCAACACTGGACAGAGTTAGGTCTTACTGCTGTCATAGGGGATCAATAACATATCAACCAGCCTCACAGGTCAACACGGGACAGAGTTAGGTCTTACTGCTGTCATAGGGGATCAATAACATATCAACCAGCCTCACAGGTCAACACGGGACAGAGTTAGGCCTTACTGCTGTCATAGGGGATCAATAACATATCAACCAGCCTCACAGGTCAACACGGGACAGAGTTAGGTCTTACTACTGTCATAGGGGATCAATAACATATCAACCAGCCTCACAGGTCAACACGGGACAGAGTTAGGTCTTACTACTGTCATAGGGGATCAATAACATATCAACCAGCCTCACAGGTCAACACGGGACAGAGTTAGGTCTCACTGCTGTCATAGGGGATCAATAACATATCAACCAGCCTCACAGGTCAACACGGGACAGAGTTAGGTCTTACTGCTGTCATAGGGGATCAATAACATATCAACCAGCCTCACAGGTCAACACGGGACAGAGTTAGGTCTTACTGCTGTCATAGGGGATCAATAACATATTAACCAGCCTCACAGGTCAACACGGGACAGAGTTAGGTCTTACTGCTGTCATAGGGGATCAATAACATATCAACCAGCCTCACAGGTCAACACGGGGACAGAGTTAGGTCTTACTGCTGTCATAGGGGATCAATAACATATCAACCAGCCTCACAGGTCAACACGGGACAGAGTTAGATCTTACTGCTGTCATAGGGGATCAATAACATATCAACCAGCCTCACAGGTCAACACGGGACAGAGTTAGGTCTCTGTGTTAATTAAAATATCCACCACTCTACAGTAAGGCATCAATCTCTCTGACATAATGCCAGGCTATATTTTAGTTCACTGTACTGCATCAATCTCTCTGACATAATGCCAGGCTATATTTTAGTTCACTGTACTGCATCAATCTCTCTGACATAATGCCAGGCTATATTTTAGTTCACTGTACTGCATCAATCTCTCTGACATAATGCCAGGCTATATTTTAGTTCACTGTACTACATCAATCTCTCTGACATAATGCCAGGCTATATTTTAGTTCACTGTTACTGCATCAATCTCTCTGACATAATGCCAGGCTATATTTTAGTTCACTGTACTACAGAGCATGTGTTATAATGAGAGTCCTGTGTTTAGTGCTATCACGAGGACACAGCGATATTTGATCCTGTATTTTAAGAGGACAGTTTGAAGGTTAAAACCCAGGCGTATCAGATGACTGTGTAGAACACAAGGTGTCCTAGATCTGACATACAGTCTGTCTCTAGCTACTGGGTCTACATTTCATGATGCCAAGTCTGTCTAGCTACTGGGTCTACATTTCATGATGCCAAGTCTGTCTAGCTACTGGGTCTACATTTCATGATGCCAAGTTAGAGTGTTACAACAGTCTGTCTCTAGCTACTGGGTCTACAATTCATGATGCCAGGTTAGAGTGTTACAACAGTCTGTCTCTAGCTACTGGGTCTACATTTCATGATGCCAAGTCTGTCTAGCTACTGGGTCTACATTTCATGATGCCAAGTCTGTCTAGCTACTGGGTCTACATTTCATGATGCCAAGTCTGTCTAGCTACTGGGTCTACATTTCATGATGCCAAGTCTGTCTAGCTACTGCGTCTACATTTCATGATGCCAGGTTAGATTCTAATTTATTTTTACTCTGCGCCAGTCAATAATACAGTCAATCACGTGTCTTTAAAACGAGACCAGTGAGTTCACCCAGTCCACCGTGGACCATAAACACAACGATCTGAGGTGTAATTATGAGACCAGTGAGTTCACCCAGTCCACCGTGGACCGTAAACACAACGATCTGAGGTGTAATTATGAGACCAGTGAGTTCACCCAGTCCACCGTGGACCATAAACACAACGATCTGAGGTGTAATTATGAGACCAGTGAGTTCACCCAGTCCACCGTGGACCGTAAACACAACGCTCTGAGGTGTAATTATGAGACCAGTGAGTTCACCCAGTCCACCGTGGACCGTAAACACAACGATCTGAGGTGTAATTATGAGACCAGTGAGTTCACCCAGTCCACCGTGGACCGTAAACACAACGATCTGAGGTGTAATTATGAGACCAGTGAGTTCACCCAGTCCACCGTGGACCGTAAACACAACGATCTGAGGTGTAATTATGAGACCAGTGAGTTCACCCAGTCCACCGTGGACCGTAAACACAACGATCTGAGGTGTAATTATGAGACCAGTGAGTTCACCCAGTCCACCGTGGACCGTAAACACAACGATCTGAGGTGTAATTATGAGACCAGTGAGTTCACCCAGTCCACCGTGGACCGTAAACACAACGATCTGAGGTGTAGATATGAGACCAGTGAGTTCACCCAGTCCACCGTGGACCGTAAACACAACGATCTGAGGTGTAATTATGAGACCAGTGAGTTCACCCAGTCCACCGTGGACCATAAACACAACAATCTGAGGTGTAATTATGAGACCAGTGAGTTCACCCAGTCCACCGTGGACCATAAACACAACGATCTGAGGTGTAATTATGAGACCAGTGAGTTCACCCGGTCCACCGTGGACCATAATTATGAAATATCTGGTACTGACAAATCTTTATTAAGGACGTCTGCGGTCAGACATGACAACAACAACAAACAGCTGTCATGATGTTCCTTGATGCTCTGGTCATTTGTCAGCCTGGCAGTGCATGTTGTCTATCATCTCAGGGACCGTGTGTAAAGTCTAATATAATGAGTGGTATCTCAGGGACCGTGTGTAAAGTCTAATATAATGAGTGATATCTCAGGGACCGTGTGTAAAGTCTAATATAATGAGTGATATCTCAGGGACCGTGTGTAAAGTCTAATATAATGAGTGATATCTCAGGGACCGTGTGTAAAGTCTAATATAATGAGTGGTATCTCAGGGACTGTGTGTAAAGTCTAATATAATGAGTGGTATCTCAGGGACTGTGTGTAAAGTCTAATATATTGAGTGGTATCTCAGGGACTGTGTGTAAAGTCTAATATAATGAGTGGTATCTCAGGGACTGTGTGTAAAGTCTAATATATTGAGTGGTATCTCAGGGACTGTGTGTAAAGACTAATATAATGAGTGGTATCTCAGGGACTGTGTGTAAAGTCTAATATAATGAGTGGTATCTGTTATCTCAGGGACCGTGTGTAAAGTCTAATATAATGAGTGGTATCTTCACCTGTTGATGGAGAGGGTGGTTTGGGTGGAGACCAGGTCCCACAGTTTGATGGTTCTGTCTTCAGAGACACTGGCTACGTGCTGACTCTGAGGATCAAACCGGCACCGCGTGATCGTAGACTTGTGGTGATCTGAGGGAATTGACAGCATTAGACATAAACTTAAACTGACGTTACCATTAGACATGACTTAAACTGAGACTCAGTGACCTGACGTTACCATTAGACATGACTTAAACTGAGACTCAGTGACCTGATGTTACCATTAGACATAACTTAAACCGAGACTCAGTGACCTGACGTTACCATTAGACATGACTTAATCTGAGGCTCAGTGACCTGATGTTACCATTAGACATAACTTAAACTGAGACTCAGTGACTTGACGTTACCATTAGACATAACTTAAACCGAGACTCAGTGACCTGACGTTACCATTAGACATGACTTAATCTGAGGCTCAGTGACCTGATGTTACCATTAGACATGACTTAATCTGAGACTCAGTGACCTTAGCGTTAGCATAGCTCAATGGTAAAATCAATAGAGATCAATAGCTACTGCTGAATGACTTTGGGATGTACCTTTGATGTGGAAGAGCCTCTCCCCTGTATCAGCTGAGGTCAGGCAGATTGCATTCTCCAGGTCGGAGGAGGAGACTACGTACTTCCCATCCTCTGAGACGCTACATGAGGTCAGGAGACCCGCCTGAGCTGCAGTCCACTATGTAACACACACACACAGGCTGTGTCATGTATATACTCCCTATATACTCCCTCTCTGGCATTATGATTCTGAGCTGCAGTCCACTATGTAACACACACACAGGCTGTGTCATGTATATACTCCCTATATACTCCCTATATACTCCCTATATACTCCCTCTCTGGCATTATGATTCTGAGCTGCAGTCCACTATGTAACACACACACAGGCTGTGTCATGTATATACTCCCTATATACTCCCTATATACTCCCTATATACTCCCTCTCTGGCATTATGATTCTGAGCTACAGTCCACTATGTAACACACACACAGGCTGTCCACCATGGTCTCAGATGTTCATTAGTGTTGAAAAGAGAGAGAGAGGTAACAGAGAGGTCTCAACAACATGGTGACGAGAGAGAGTGAGAGAGAGAGAGAGAGAGAGAGACAGAGAGAGAGAGAGAGAGAGAGAGGGAGAGAGAGAGAGGGAGAGAGAGAGAGAGAGATACAGAGACAGAGACAGAGATAGAGAGAGATAGAGAGATAGAGAGAGAGAGATAGAGAGAGAGAGAGATAGATAGAGAGAGAGAGAGAGAGAGATAGGTAACAGAGAGGTCTCAACAACACAGTGTGAGGATGAGATTCACTGTTTGATTGACTCACAATGATCTTGCCAGTCTCTAGGTCCCATGCATTTAGGGTCTTGTCCCATGACGCAGTAATCAGCCTAGGTGAGAGACAGAGAGAGAGAGAGAGAGAGAGATATAGGGGGAAAATCTAGTTTTTCGAGGATACAGAAATCTTTCAAAATACAGAAATCATCCCCGAATGATGTTGTGTTTGGCAAAATGCATCACACAGGAATGTTTTCTGAATTTTGAAAGTTACATATCTTGAAAACTCGATTGCAGTGACTATGTCAACAATGGACTAATGAAACAAATACCATAATATAGTTTTCTTTTAAGATATCACCTCAATGCCACTAGACTAGTGCAACAGCAAACCCAGCAGTAACCCATATTAACTAGCTAATGTTTCAGCGGAGGTCTAGAGTCTAGACTCCCTATGTGTGATCACCTCCCTCCCTGTAGCCCTCTGGGACTTCCCCTCTGTCAGGGTTACCAGGGTTGCCAAGGTTACCAGGGTTGCCAAGGTTACCAGGGTTGCCAAGGTTACCAAAAGGGAAGTGCAAATAAAGAAGGTGTGAAGTAACAAAAGATCTTGACAGGGTTGTGTCCAAAATGGCACCCTATTCCTTATATAGTACACTACTTTAGACCAGAGCCCTATTCCCTATATAGTGCCCTACTTTAGACCAGAGCCCTATTCCCGATATAGTGCCCTACTTTAGACCAGGACCCACAGGGACTAGGGTGCCATTTGGGATGTATGCAGTGATTATGTGACCTATGCTGTGTGCTGTGGGTTGTGGGCTGTGTGCTGTGGGTTGTGGGCTGTGTGCTGTGGGTTGTGGGCTGTGTGCTGTGGGTTGTGGGCTGTGTGCTGTGGGTTGTGGGCTGTGTGCTGTGGGTTGTGGGCTGTGTGCTGTGGGTTGTGGGCTGTGTGCTGTGGGTTGTGGGCTGTGTGCTGTGGGTTGTGGGTTGTGGGTTGTGGGCTGTGTGCTGTGGGTTGTGGGCTGTGTGCTGTGGGTTGTGGGCTGTGTGCTGTGGGTTGTGGGCTGTGTGCTGTGGGTTGTGGGCTGTGTGCTGTGGGTTGTGGGCTGTGGGTTGTGGGTTGTGTGCTGTGGGTTGTGGGTTGTGGGCTGTGTGCTGTGGGTTGTGGGCTGTGTGCTGTGGGTTGTGGGCTGTGGGTTGTGGGTTGTGTGCTGTGGGTTGTGGGTTGTGGGCTGTGTGCTGTGGGTTGTGGGCTGTGTGATGTGGGTTGTGGGCTGTGTGCTGTGGGTTGTGGGATGTGGGCTGTGGGTTGAGGGCTGTGTGATGTGGGATGTGGGCTGTGTGATGAGGGTTGTGGGCTGTGTGCTGTGGGTTGTGGGCTGTGTGCTGTGGGTTGTGGGCTGTGTGCTGTGGGTTGTGGGCTGTGTGCTGTGGGTTGTGGGCTATGTACTGTGGGTTGTGGGCTGTGTGCTGTGGGTTGTGGGCTGTGGGTTGTGGGCTGTGTGCTGTGGGTTGTGGGCTGTGGGTTGTGGGTTGTGGGCTATGTACTGTGGGTTGTGGGCTGTGTGCTGCGGGTTGTGGGCTGTGGGTTGTGGGCTGTGTGCTGTGGGTTGTGGGCTGTGTGCTGTGGGTTGTGGGCTGTGGGTTGTGGGTTGTGTGCTGTGGGTTGTGGGTTGTGGGCTGTGTGCTGTGGGTTGTGGGCTGTGTGCTGTGGGTTGTGGGTTGTGGGCTGTGGGTTGTGGGTTGTGGGCTGTGTGCTGTGGGTTGTGGGCTGTGTGCTGTGGGTTGTGGGCTGTGTGCTTGGCCATGGAGACAGAAAGACAGCCAGAGTATTTCATTCTCTAGCTGTGAATATGTTGTTGAATGTTTCATCCTATGAATGCTCAATTTAGATGGTAAACTTCATACCATCTAATGATGGGGGAAATCATACCATCTAGTGATGGGGGAAATCATACCATCTAGTGATGGGGGAAATCATACCATCTAATGATGGGGGAAATCATACCATCTAGTGATGGGACAAAATCATACCATCTAGTGATGGGGGGAAATCATACCATCTAGTGATGGGGGGGAAATCATACCATCTAGTGATGGGGGAAATCATACCATCTAATGATGGGGGGGAAATCATACCATCTAGTGATGGGGGAAATCATACCATCTAGTGATGGGGGGAAATCATACCATCTAGTGATGGGGGAAATCATCCCATCTAGTGATGGGGGGGGAATCATACCATCTAGTGATGGGGGGGAATCATACCATCTAGTGATGGGGGGAAATATACCATCTAGTGATGGGGGGAAATCATACCATCTAGTGATGTGGGGGAAATCATACCATCTAGTGATGGGGGAAATCATACCATCTAATGATTGGGGGGAAATCATACCATCTAGTGATGGGGGAATCATACCATCTAGTGATGCGGGGAAATCATACCATCTAGTGATGGGGGAAATCATACCATCTAATGATGGGGGGAAATCATACCATCTAGTGATGGGGGAAATCATACCATCTAGTGATGGGGGGAAATCATACCATCTAGTGATGGGGGAAATCATCCCATCTAGTGATGGGGGGGGAATCATACCATCTAGTGATGGGGGGAATCATACCATCTAGTGATGGGGGGAAATATACCATCTAGTGATGGGGGGAAATCATACCATCTAGTGATGTGGGGGAAATCATACCATCTAGTGATGGGGGAAATCATACCATCTAATGATTGGGGGGAAATCATACCATCTAGTGATGGGGGAATCATACCATCTAGTGATGCGGGGAAATCATACCATCTAGTGATGGGGGAAATCATACCATCTAGTGATGGGGGGAAATCATACCATCTAGTGATGGGGGAAATCATACCATCTAGTGATGGGGGGGGGAATCATACCATCTAGTGATGGTGGGGAATCATACCATCTAGTGATGGGGGAATCATACCATCTAGTGATGGGGGGAAATCATACCATCTAGTGATGGGGGGGAAATCAAACCATCTAGTGATGGGGGAAATCATCCCATCTAATGATGGGGGGAAATCATACCATCTAGTGATGGGGGGAATCATACCATCTAGTGATGGGGGGAAATCATACCATCTAGTGATGGGGGAAATCATACCATCTAGTGATGGGGGGAATCATACCATCTAGTGATGGGGGAAATCATACCATCTAGTGATGGGGGGGAATCATACCATCTAGTGATGGGGGGGGGTGGGGGGGGGGAATCATACCATCTAGTGATGGGGGAAATCATACCATCTAGTGATGGGGGGGGGGGGAAATCATACCATCTAGTGATGGGGGAAATCATACCATCTAGTGATGGGGGGAAATCATACCATCTAGTGATGGGGGGAAATCATACCATCTAGTGATGGGGGAAATCATACCATCTAGTGATGGGGGAAATCTAGTGATGGGGGGGAAATCCATCTAGTGATGGGGGGGGGGGGGGGGGGATGATGGGGGAAATCATACCATCTAGTGATGGGGGAAATCATACCATCTAGTGATGGGGAAATCATACCATCTAGTGGGGGAAATCATACCATCTAGTGATGGGGAAATCATACCATCTAGTGATGGGGGGGGGGGGGGAATCATACCATCTAGTGATGGGGAAATCATACCATCTAGTGATGGGGGAAATCATACCATCTAGTGATGGGGGAAATCATACCATCTAGTGATGAGGGAAATCATACCATCTAGTGATGGGGGAAATCATACCATCTAGTGATGGGGAAATCATACCATCTAGTGATGGGGGAGGGGGGAAATCATACCATCTAGTGATGGGGAAATCATACCATCTAGTGATGGGGGAAATCATACCATCTAGTGATGGGGGAAATCATACCATCTAGTGATGGGGGAAATCATACCATCTAGTGATGGGGGAAATCATACCATCTAGTGATGGGGGAAATCATACCATCTAGTGATGGGGGAAATCATACCATCTAGTGATGGGGGAGGGGGGAAATCATACCATCTAGTGATGGGGAAATCATACCATCTAGTGATGGGGGAAATCATACCATCTATCATGATCTAGTGGGGGGAAATCATACCATCTAGTGATGGGGGAATCATACCATCTAGTGATGCTAGTGGGGAAATCATACCATCTAGTGATGGGGGAAATCATACCATCTAGTGATGGGGGGGAAATCATACCATCTAGTGATGGGGGAAATCATACCATCTAGTGATGGGGGAAATCATACCATCTAGTGATGGGGGAAATCATCCCATCTAGTGATGGGGGAAATCATACCATCTAGTGGGGGGGAATCATACCATCTAGTGATGGGGGGAATCATACCATCTAGTGATGGGGGGAAATATACCATCTAGTGATGGGGGGAAATCATACCATCTAGTGATGTGGGGGAAATCATACCATCTAGTGATGGGGGAAATCATACCATCTAATGATTGGGGGGAAATCATACCATCTAGTGATGGGGGAATCATACCATCTAGTGATGCGGGGAAATCATACCATCTAGTGATGGGGGAAATCATACCATCTAGTGATGATGGGGGAAATCATACCATCTAGTGATGGGGGAAATCATACCATCTAGTGATGGGGGGAAATCATACCATCTAGTGATGGGGGAAATCATACCATCTAGTGATGGGGGGGAATCATACCATCTAGTGATGGGGGGAATCATACCATCTAGTGATGGGGGAAATCATACCATCTAGTGATGGGGGGAAATCATACCATCTAGTGATGTGGGGGAAATCATACCATCTAGTGATGGGGGAAATCATACCATCTAATGATGGGGGGAAATCATACCATCTAGTGATGGGGGGAATCATACCATCTAGTGATGGGGGGAAATCATACCATCTAGTGATGGGGGAAATCATACCATCTAGTGTGATGGGGGGAAATCATACCATCTAGTGATGGGGGAAATCATACCATCTAGTGATGGGGGGAAATCATACCATCTAGTGGGGGGAATCATACCATCTAGTGATGGGGGGAATCATACCATCTAGTGATGGGGGAAATCATACCATCTAGTGATGGGGGGAAATCATACCATCTAGTGATGGGGGAAATCATACCATCTAGTGATGGGGGAAATCATACCATCTAGTGATGGGGGGAAATCATACCATCTAGTGATGGGGGGAATCATACCATCTAGTGATGGGGGAAATCATACCATCTAGTGATGAGGGAAATCATACCATCTAGTGATGGGGGAAATCATACCATCTAGTGATGGGGGAAATCATACCATCTAGTGATGGGGGGGGGGGGGGAATTCATACCATCTAGTGATGGGGAAATCATACCATCTAGTGATGGGGGAAATCATACCATCTAGTGATGGGGGAAATCATACCATCTAGTGATGGGGGAAATCATACCATCTAGTGATGGGGGAAATCATACCATCTAGTGATGGGGGAAATCATACCATCTAGTGATGGGGGAGGGGGGAAATCATACCATCTAGTGATGGGGGAAATCATACCATCTAGTGATGATGGGGGAAATCATACCATCTAGTGATGGGGGAAATCATACCATCTAGTGATGGGGAAATCATACCATCTAGTGATGGGGGAAATCATACCATCTAGTGATGGGGAAATCATACCATCTAGTGATGGGGGGAGGGGGGAAATCATACCATCTAGTGATGGGGAAATCATACCATCTAGTGATGGGGGAAATCATACCATCTAGTGATGGGGGAAATCATACCATCTAGTGATGGGGGAAATCATACCATCTAGTGATGGGGGAAATCATACCATCTAGTGATGGGGGAAATCATACCATCTAGTGATGGGGGAAATCATACCATCTAGTGATGGGGAAATCATACCATCTAGTGATGGGGGAAATCATACCATCTAGTGATGGGGGAAATCATACCATCTAGTGATGGGGGAAATCATACCATCTAGTGATGGGGGAGTGATGGGGGAAATCATACCATCTAGTGATGGGGGGGAAATCATACCATCTAGTGATGGGGGAAATCATACCATCTAGTGATGGGGGAATCATACCATCTAGTGATGGGGGGAAATCATACCATCTAGTGATGGGGGGAAATCATACCATCTAGTGATGGGGGGAAATATACCATCTAGTGGGGGAAATCATACCATCTAGTGATGGGGGAAATCATACCATCTAGTGATGGGGGAAATCATACCATCTAGTGATGGGGGAAATCATACCATCTAGTGATGGGGGAAATCATACCATCTAGTGATGGGGGGAAATCATACCATCTAGTGATGGGGGAAATCATACCATCTAGTGATGGGGGAAATCATACCATCTAGTGATGAAATCATACCATCTAGTGATGGGGGGAAATCATACCATCTAGTGATGGGGGAAATCATACCATCTAGTGATGATGGGGGAAATCATACCATCTAGTGATGGGGGAAATCATACCATCTAGTGATGGGGGAAATCATACCATCTAGTGATGGGGGAAATCATACCATCTAGTGATGGGGGGAAATCATACCATCTAGTGATGGGGGAAATCATACCATCTAGTGATGGGGGGAAATCATACCATCTAGTGATGGGGGAAATCATACCATCTAGTGATGGGGGGAAATCATACCATCTAGTGATGGGGGAAATCATACCATCTAGTGATGGGGGAAATCATACCATCTAGTGATGGGGGGTGATGGGGGAAATCATACCATCTAGTGATGGGGGAAATCATACCATCTAGTGATGGGGGAAATCATACCATCTAGTGATGGGGGAAATCATACCATCTAGTGATGGGGGGAATCATACCATCTAGTGATGGGGGGAAATCATACCATCTAGTGATGGGGGAAATCATACCATCTAGTGATGGGGGAAATCATACCATCTAGTGATGGGGGAAATCATACCATCTAGTGATGGGGGGAAATCATACCATCTAGTGATGGGGGAAATCATACCATCTAGTGATGGGGGAAATCATACCATCTAGTGATGGGGGAAATCATACCATCTAGTGATGGGGGGAATCATACCATCTAGTGATGGGGGGGAAATCATACCATCTAGTGATGGGGGGAAATCATACCATCTAGTGATGGGGGAAATCATACCATCTAGTGATGGGGGAAATCATACCATCTAGTGATGGGGGAAATCATACCATCTAGTGATGGGGGGAAATCATACCATCTAGTGATGGGGGGAAATCATACCATCTAGTGATGGGGGGGGGGGGTGATGGGGGAAATCATACCATCTAGTGATGGGGGAATACATACCATCTAGGGGGAATCATACCATCTAGTGATGGGGGAAATCATACCATCTAGTGATGGGGAAATCATACCATCTAGTGATGGGGGGAAATCATACCATCTAGTGATGGGGAAATCAGACCATCTAGTGAGGGGGGAAATCATACCATCTAGTGATGGGGGAAATCATACCATCTAGTGATGGGGGAAATCATACCATCTAGTGATGGGGGGTAGTGGGGGAATCATACCATCTAGTGATGGGGGGAAATCATACCATCTAGTGATAGGGGGGAAATCTAGTGATGGGGGAAATCATACCATCTAGTGATGGGGGAAATCATACCATCTAGTGATGGGGAAATCATACCATCTAGTGATGGGGGAAATCATACCATAGTGGGGGAAATCATACCATCTAGTGATGGGGAAATCATACCATCTAGTGATGGGGGAAATCATACCATCTAGTGATGGGGGAAATCATACCATCTAGTGATGGGGGGAAATCATACCATCTAGTGATGGGGGAAATCATACCATCTAGTGATGGGGGGAAATCATACCATCTAGTGATGGGGGAAATCATACCATCTAGTGATGGGGGAAATCATACCATCTAGATGATGGGGAAATCATACCATCTGGGGGGAAATCATACCATCTAGTGATGGGGGAAATCATACCATCTAGTGATGGGGGAAATCATACCATCTAGTGATGGGGGAAATCATACCATCTAGTGATGGGGGAAATCATACCATCTAGTGATGGGGAAATCATACCATCTAGTGATGGGGGAAATCATACCATCTAGTGATGGGGGAAATCATACCATCTAGTGATGGGGGAAATCATACCATCTAGTGATGGGGGGAATCATACCATCTAGTGATGGGGGAAATCATACCATCTAGTGATGGGGGGAAATCATACCATCTAGTGATGGGGGAAATCATACCATCTAGTGATGGGGGAAATCATACCATCTAGTGATGGGGGAAATCATACCATCTAGTGGGAAATCATACCATCTAGTGATGGGGGAAATCATACCATCTAGTGATGGGGGAATCATACCATCTAGTGATTGGGGGGAAATCATATGATCTAGTGATGGGGGAAATCATACCATCTAGTGATGGGGGGAAATCATACCATCTAGTGATGGGGGAAATCATACCATCTAGTGATGGGGGGGGGGGGAATCATACCATCTAGTGATGGGGGAAATCATACCATCTAGTGATGGGGGAAATCATACCATCTAGTGATGGGGGAAATCATACCATCTAGTGATGGGGAAATCATACCATCTAGCGATGGGGGAGGGGGGAAATCATACCATCTAGTGATGGGGAAATCATACCATCTAGTGATGGGGGAAATCATACCATCTAGTGATGGGGGAAATCATACCATCTAGTGATGGGGGGAATCATACCATCTAGTGATGGGGGGGAAATCATATGATCTACTGATGGGGGAATACATACCATCTAGTGATGGGGGGGAATCATACCATCTAGTGATGGGGGAGGGAATCATACCATCTAGTGATGGGGGAAATCATACCATCTAGTGATGGGGAAATCATACCATCTAGTGATGGGGGGAAATCATACCATCTAGTGATGAGGGAAATCATACCATCTAATGATGGGGGAAATCATACCATCTAGTGATGGGGGAAATCATACCATCTAGTGATGGGGGAAATCATACCATCTAGTGATGGGGGGTGGGGGGAATCATACCATCTAGTGATGGGGGGGGGGGAATCATACCATCTAGTGATGGGGGGAAATCATATAATCTAGTGATGGGGGAAATCATACCATCTAGTGATGGGGGAAATCATACCATCTAGTGATGGGGGGAAATCATACCATCTAGTGATGGTAAAAATCATACCATCTAGTGATGGGGGAAATCATACCATCTAGTGTGATGGGGAAATCATACCATCTAGTGATGGGGGGAAATCATACCATCTAGTGGGGGGGGGAAATCATACCATCTAGTGATGGGGATGGGGGAAATCATACCATCTAGTGATGGGGGGGGAAATCATACCATCTAGTGATGGGGGAAATCATACCATCTAGTGATGGGGGGAAATCATACCATCTAGTGATGGGGGGGAAATCATACCATCTAGTGATGGGGGAAATCATACCATCTAGTGATGGGGGAAATCATACCATCTAGTGATGGGGGAAATCATACCATCTAGTGATGGGGGAAATCATACCATCTAGTGATGGGGGAAATCATACCATCTAGTGATGGGGGGAAATCATACCATCTAGTGATGGGGGAAATCATACCATCTAATGATGGGGGAAATCATACCATCTAGTGATGGGGGAAATCATACCATCTAGTGATGGGGGAAATCATACCATCTAGTGATGGGGGGTGGGGGGAATCATACCATCTAGTGATGGGGGAAATCATACCATCTAGGGGGGAAATCATACCATCTAGTGGGGGGAATCATACCATCTAGTGATGGGGGGAAATCATATAATCTAGTGATGGGGGGAAATCATACCATCTAGTGATGGGGGAAATCATACCATCTAGTGATGGGGGAAATCATACCATCTAGTGATGGTAAACATCATACCATCTAGTGATGGGGGAAATCATACCATCTAGTGATGGTAAACATCATACCATCTAGTGATGGGGGAAATCATACCATCTAGTGATGGGGGGAAATCATACCATCTAGTGATGGGGGAAATCATACCATCTAGTGATGGGGGAAATCATACCATCTAGTGATGGGGGGGGGGGGGAATCATACCATCTAGTGATGGGGGAAATCATACCATCTAGTGATGGGGGAAATCATACCATCTAGTGATGGGGGAAATCATACCATCTAGTGATGGGGAAATCATACCATCTAGTGATGGGGGAGGGGGGAAATCATACCATCTAGTGATGGGGAAATCATACCATCTAGTGATGGGGGAAATCATACCATCTAGTGATGGGGGAAATCATACCATCTAGTGATGGGGGGAATCATACCATCTAGTGATGGGGGGGAAATCATATGATCTAGTGATGGGGGAATACATACCATCTAGTGATGGGGGGGAATCATACCATCTAGTGATGGGGGAGGGAATCATACCATCTAGTGATGGGGGAAATCATACCATCTAGTGATGGGGAAATCATACCATCTAGTGATGGGGGGAAATCATACCATCTAGTGATGAGGGAAATCATACCATCTAATGATGGGGGAAATCATACCATCTAGTGATGGGGGAAATCATACCATCTAGTGATGGGGGAAATCATACCATCTAGTGATGGGGGGTGGGGGGAATCATACCATCTAGTGATGGGGGGGGGGGGGGAATCATACCATCTAGTGATGGGGGGAAATCATATAATCTAGTGATGGGGGGAAATCATACCATCTAGTGATGGGGGAAATCATACCATCTAGTCATGGGGGGAAATCATACCATCTAGTGATGGTAAAAATCATACCATCTAGTGATGGGGGAAATCATACCATCTAGTGATGGGGAAATCATACCATCTAGTGATGGGGGGGAAATCATACCATCTAGTGATGGGGGGAAATCATACCATCTAGTGAAATCATACCATCTAGTGATGGGGAGAAATCATACCATCTAGTGATGGGGGGAAATCATACCATCTAGTGATGGGGGAAATCATACCATCTAGTGATGGGGAAATCATACCATCTAGTGATGGGGGGGAAATCATACCATCTAGTGATGGGGCGAAATCATACCATCTAGTGATGGGGGAAATCATACCATCTAGTGATGGGGGAAATCATACCATCTAGTGATGGGGGAAATCATACCATCTAGTGATGGGGGAAATCATACCATCTAGTGATGGGGGGAAATCATACCATCTAGTGATGAGGGAAATCATACCATCTAATGATGGGGGAAATCATACCATCTAGTGATGGGGGAAATCATACCATCTAGTGATGGGGGAAATCATACCATCTAGTGATGGGGGGTGGGGGGAATCATACCATCTAGTGATGGGGGGGGGGGGGAATCATACCATCTAGTGATGGGGGGAAATCATATAATCTAGTGATGGGGGAAATCATACCATCTAGTGATGGGGGGAAATCATACCATCTAGTGATGGGGGAAATCATACCATCTAGTGATGGTAAACATCATACCATCTAGTGATGGGGGAAATCATACCATCTAGTGATGGGGAAATCATACCATCTAGTGATGGGGGAAATCATACCATCTAGTGATGGGGGAAATCATACCATCTAGTGATGGGGGAAATCATACCATCTAGTGATGGGGGAAATCATACCATCTAGTGATGGGGGGGTGGGGGGAATCATACCATCTAGTGATGGGGGAAATCATACCATCTAGTGATGGGGGAAATCATACCATCTAGTGATGGGGGAAATCATACCATCTAGTGATGGGGAAATCATACCATCTAGCGATGGGGGAGGGGGGAAATCATACCATCTAGTGATGGGGGAAATCATACCATCTAGTGATGGGGGAAATCATACCATCTAGTGATGGGGGAAATCATACCATCTAGTGATGGGGGAAATCATACCATCTAGTGATGGGGGGGAAATCATATGATCTAGTGATGGGGGAAATCATACCATCTAGTGATGGGGGGGGAATCATACCATCTAGTGATGGGGGAGGGAATCATACCATCTAGTGATGGGGGAAATCATACCATCTAGTGATGGGGAAATCATACCATCTAGTGATGGGGGGAAATCATACCATCTAGTGATGAGGGAAATCATACCATCTAATGATGGGGGAAATCATACCATCTAGTGATGGGGGAAATCATACCATCTAGTGATGGGGGAAATCATACCATCTAGTGATGGGGGGTGGGGGGAATCATACCATCTAGTGATGGGGGGGGGGGGAAATCATACCATCTAGTGATGGGGGGAAATCTAGTGATGGGGGAAATATACCATCTAGTGATGGGGGGAAATCATACCATCTAGTGATGGGGGAAATCATACCATCTAGTGATGGGGGAAATCATACCATCTAGTGATGGAACATCATACCATCTAGTGATGGGGGAAATCATACCATCTAGTGATGGGGGAAATCATACCATCTAGTGATGGGGGAAATCATACCATCTAGTGATGGGGGAAATCATACCATCTAGGGGGGAAATCATACCATCTAGTGATGGGGGAAATCATACCATCTAGTGATGGGGGGAAATCATACCATCTAGTGATGGGGGAAATCATACCATCTAGTGATGGGGATCTAGGGGAAATCATACCATCTAGTGATGGGGGAAATCATACCATCTAGTGGGAAATCATACCATCTAGTGATGGGGGAAATCATACCATCTAGTGATGATGGGGGAAATCATACCATCTAGTGATGGGGGAAATCATACCATCTAGTGATGGGGGAAATCATACCATCTAGTGATGGGGGAAATCATACCATCTAGTGATAGGGGGGAAATCATACCATCTAGTGATGAGGGAAATCATACCATCTAGTGATGGGGGAAATCATACCATCTAGTGATGGGGGAAATCATACCATCTAGTGATGGGGGAAATCATACCATCTAGTGATGGGGGGTGGGGGGAATCATACCATCTAGTGATGGGGGGAAATCATACCATCTAGTGATGGGGGGGGAAATCATACCATCTAGGGGGGAAATCATACCATCTAGTGATGGGGGGAAATCATACCATCTAGTGATGGGGGGAAATCATACCATCTAGTGATGGGGGAAATCATACCATCTAGTGATGGGGGAAATCATACCATCTAGTGATGGTAAAAATCATACCATCTAGTGATGGGGGAAATCATACCATCTAGTGATGGTAAAATCATACCATCTAGTGATGGGGGAAATCATACCATCTAGTGATGGGGGGAAATCATACCATCTAGTGATGGGGGAAATCATACCATCTAGTGATGGGGGAAATCATACCATCTAGTGATGGGGGAAATCATACCATCTAGTGATGGGGGAAATCATACCATCTAGTGATGGGGGAAATCATACCATCTAGTGATGGGGGAAATCATACCATCTAGTGATGGGGGAAATCATACCATCTAGTGATGGGGAAATCATACCATCTAGTGATGGGGGGAAATCATATAATCTAGTGATGGGGGGAAATCATACCATCTAGTGATGGGGGAAATCATACCATCTAGTCATGGGGGAAATCATACCATCTAGTGATGGGGGAAATCATACCATCTAGTGATGGGGGAAATCATACCATCTAGTGATGGGGGGGGGGGGAAATCATACCATCTAGTGATGGGGGGAAATCATACCATCTAGTGATGGGGGAAATCATACCATCTAGTGATGGGGGGGGGGGAAATCATACCATCTAGTGATGTGGGAAATCATACCATCTAGTGATGGGGAAATCATACCATCTAGTGATGGGGGGAAATCAGACCATCTAGTGATGGGGGAAATCATACCATCTAGTGATGGGGGAAATCATACCATCTAGTGATGGGGGAAATCATACCATCTAGTGATGGGGGAAATCATACCATCTAGTGATGGGGGAAATCATACCATCTAGTGATGGGGGAAATCATACCATCTAGTGATGGGGGAAATCATACCATCTAGTGATGGGGGAAATCATACCATCTAGTGATGGGGGAAATCATACCATCTAGTGATGGGGGGAAATCATACCATCTAGTGGGGGGGAAATCATACCATCTAGTGATGGGGGAAATCATACCATCTAGTGATGGGGGAAATCATACCATCTAGTGATGGGGGAAATCATACCATCTAGTGATGGGGAAATCATACCATCTAGTGATGGGGGGGAAATCATACCATCTAGTGATGGGGCGAAATCATACCATCTAGTGATGGGGGGAAATCATACCATCTAGTGATGGGGGAAATCATACCATCTAGTGATGGGGGGAAATCATACCATCTAGTGATGGGGGGAAATCATACCATCTAGTGATGGGGGGTGAAATCATACCATCTAGTGATGGGGGGAAATCATACCATCTAGTGATGGGGGAAATCATACCATCTAGTGATGGGGGAAATCATACCATCTAGTGATGGGGGGAAATCTATACCATCTAGTGATGATGGGGGAAATCATACCATCTAGTGATGGGGGAAATCATACCATCTAGTGGGAAATCATACCATCTAGTGATGGGGGAAATCATACCATCTAGTGATGGGGGAAATCATACCATCTAGTGATGGGGGAAATCATACCATCTAGTGATGGGGGAAATCATACCATCTAGTGATGGGGGAAATCATACCATCTAGTGATGGGGAAATCATACCATCTAGTGATGGGGGGGGGGGAAATCATACCATCTAGTGATGGGGGAAATCATACCATCTAGTGATGGGGGAAATCATACCATCTAGTGATGGGGGGAAATCATACCATCTAGTGATGGGGGAAATCATACCATCTAGTGATGGGGGGAAATCATACCATCTAGTGATGGGGGAAATCATACCATCTAGTGATGGGGGAAATCATACCATCTAGTGATGGGGGAAATCATACCATCTAGTGATGGGGGAAATCATACCATCTAGTGATGGGGGAAATCATACCATCTAGTGATGGGGGAAATCATACCATCTAGTGATGGGGGGAAATCATACCATCTAGTGATGGGGGAAATCATACCATCTAGTGATGGGGGAAATCATACCATCTAGTGATGGGGGAAATCATACCATCTAGTGATGGGGGAAATCATACCATCTAGTGATGGGGGAAATCATACCATCTAGTGATGGGGGAAATCATACCATCTAGTGATGGGGGAAATCATACCATCTAGTGATGGGGAAATCATACCATCTAGTGATGGGGGAAATCATACCATCTAGTGATGGGGGAAATCATACCATCTAGTGATGGGGGAAATCATACCATCTAGTGATGGGGGGAAATCATACCATCTAGTGATGGGGGGAATCTAGTGATGGGGGAAATCATACCATCTAGTGATGGGGGAAATCATACCATCTAGTGATGGGGGAAATCATACCATCTAGTGATGGGGGAAATCATACCATCTAGTGATGGGGGAAATCATACCATCTAGTGATGGTAAAATCATACCATCTAGTGATGGGGGAAATCATACCATCTAGTGATGGGGGAAATCATACCATCTAGTGATGGGGGAAATCATACCATCTAGTGATGGGGAAAAATCATACCATCTAGTGATGGGGGGAAATCATACCATCTAGTGATGGGGGAAATCATACCATCTAGTGGGGGAAATCATACCATCTAGTGATGGGGGAAATCATACCATCTAGTGATGGGGGAAATCATACCATCTAGTGATGGGGGAAATCATACCATCTAGTGATGGTAAAAATCATACCATCTAGTGATGGGGGAAATCATACCATCTAGTGATGGGGAAATCATACCATCTAGTGATGGGGGGGAAATCATACCATCTAGTGATGGGGAGAAATCATACCATCTAGTGATGGGGGAAATCATACCATCTAATGGGGAAAAATCATACCATCTAGTGATGGGGGAAATCATACCATCTAGTGATGGGGAAATCATACCATCTAGTGATGGGGGAAATCATACCATCTAGTGATGGGGGGAAATCATACCATCTAGTGATGGGGGGAAATCATACCATCTAGTGGGGGGGAAATCATACCATCTAGTGATGGGGGAAATCATACCATCTAGTGATGGTAAACATCATACCATCTAGTGATGGGGGAAATCATACCATCTAGTGATGGTAAACATCATACCATCTAGTGATGGGGGAAATCATACCATCTAGTGATGGGGGGAAATCATACCATCTAGTGATGGGGGAAATCATACCATCTAGTGATGGGGGGAAATCATACCATCTAGTGATGTGGGAAATCATACCATCTAGTGATGGGGGAAATCATACCATCTAGTGATGGGGAAATCATACCATCTAGTGATGGGGGGGAAATCATACCATCTAGTGATGGGGGAAATCATACCATCTAGTGATGGTAAACATCATACCATCTAGTGATGGGGGGGAAATCATACCATCTAGTGATGGGGGAAATCATACCATCTAGTGATGGGGGAAATCATACCATCTAGTGATGGGGGAAATCATACCATCTAGTGATGGGGGAAATCATACCATCTAGTGATGTGGGAAATCATACCATCTAGTGGGGGAAATCATACCATCTAGTGATGGGGGAAATCATACCATCTAGTGATGGGGGAAATCATACCATCTAGTGATGGGGGAAATCATACCATCTAGTGATGGGGGGGGGGGGGAAATCATACCATCTAGTGATGGGGGAAATCATACCATCTAGTGATGGGGGGAAATCATACCATCTAGTGATGGGGGGGGAAATCATACCATCTAGTGATGGGGGAAATCATACCATCTAGTGATGGGGGAAATCATACCATCTAGGGGAAATCATACCATCTAGTGATGGGGGGGGAAATCATACCATCTAGTGATGGGGGGGAAATCTAGTGACCATCTAGTGATGGGGGAAATCATACCATCTAGTGGGGGAAATCATACCATCTAGTGATGGGGGAAAATCATACCATCTAGTGATGGTAAAAATCATACCATCTAGTGATGGGGGAAATCATACCATCTAGTGATGGGGAAATCATACCATCTAGTGATGAAATCATACCATCTAGTGAGGGGGAAATCATACCATCTAGTGATGGGGAGAAATCATACCATCTAGTGATGGGGGGAAATCATACCATCTAGTGATGGGGGAAATCATACCATCTAGTGATGGGGAAATCATACCATCTAGTGATGGGGGAAATCATACCATCTAGTGATGGGGGTGATCTAGTGGGTAAAAATCAAATCTAGTGATACCATCTAGTGATGGTAAAATTCATACCATCTAGTGATGGGGGAAATCATACCATCTAGTGATGGGGGGGAAATCATACCATCTAGTGATGGGGGAAATCATACCATCTAGTGATGGGGGGAAATCATACCATCTAGTGATGGGGGGGGGGGAAATCATACCATCTAGTGATGGGGGAAATCATACCATCTAGTGATGGTAAACATCATACCATCTAGTGATGGGGGAAATCATACCATCTAGTGATGGTAAACATCATACCATCTAGTGATGGGGGAAATCATACCATCTAGTGATGGGGGAAATCATACCATCTAGTGATGGGGGGAAATCATACCATCTAGTGATGTGGGAAATCATACCATCTAGTGATGGGGGAAATCATACCATCTAGTGATGGGGGGGAAATCATACCATCTAGTGATGGGGAGAAATCATACCATCTAGTGATGGGGGGGGGGGGGGAAATCATACCATCTAGTGATGTGGGAAATCATACCATCTAGTGATGGGGAAATCATACCATCTAGTGATGGGGGGGAAATCATACCATCTAGTGATGGGGAGAAATCATACCATCTAGTGATGGGGGGAAATCATACCATCTAGTGATGGGGGGAAATCATACCATCTAGTGATGGGGGAAATCATACCATCTAGTGATGGTAAACATCATACCATCTAGTGATGGGGGAAATCATACCATCTAGTGATGGGGGGAAATCATACCATCTAGTGATGGGAGAAATCATACCATCTAGTGATGGGGGGAAATCATACCATCTAGTGATGGGGGAAATCATACCATCTAGTGATGGGGGAAATCATACCATCTAGTGATGGGGGAAATCATACCATCTAGTGATGGGGGGAAATCATACCATCTAGTGATGGGGGAAATCATACCATCTAGTGATGGGGGAAATCATACCATCTAGTGATGGGGAGTGAGGTCTCTCAGTATGGTGATAATATGGTATGGTGATAATATGGTATGGTGAGGTCTCTCAGTATGGTGATAATATGGTATGGTGATAACATGGTATGGTGATAATATGGTATGGTGGTAATATGGTATGGTCAGGTCTCTCAGTATGGTGATAATATGGTATGGTGAGGTCTCTCAGTATGGTGATAATATGGTATGGTGATAATATGGTATGGTGATAATATGGTATGGTGATAATATGGTATGGTGAGGTCTCTCAGTATGGTGATAATATGGTATGGTGATAATATGGTATGGTGAGGTCTCTCAGTATGGTGATAATATGGTATGGTGGTAATATGGTATGGTGAGGTCTCTCAGTATGGTGATAATATGGTATGGTGATAATATGGTATGGTGAGGTCTCTCAGTATGGTGATAATATGGTATGGTGATAATATGGTATGGTGATAATATGGTATGGTGAGGTCTCTCAGTATGGTGATAATATGGTATGGTGGTAATATGGTATGGTGAGGTCTCTCAGTATGGTGATAATATGGTATGGTGATAATATGGTATGGTGAGGTCTCTCAGTATGGTGATAATATGGTATGGTGATAATATGGTATGGTGATAATATGGTATGGTGAGGTCTCTCAGTATGGTGATAATATGGTATGGTGATAATATGGTATGGTGATAATATGGTATGGTGAGGTCTCTCAGTATGGTGATAATATGGTATGGTGGTAATATGGTATGGTGATAATATGGTATGGTGATAATATGGTATGGTGATAATATGGTATGGTGAGGTCTCTCAGTATGGTGATAATATGGTATGGTGGTAATATGGTATGGTGAGGTCTCTCAGTATGGTGATAATATGGTATGGTGATAATATGGTATGGTGAGGTCTCTCAGTATGGTGATAATATGGTATGGTGATAATATGGTATTGTGAGGTCTCTCAGTATGGTGATAATATGGTATGGTGGTAATATGGTATGGTGAGGTCTCTCAGTATGGTGATAATATGGTATGGTGATAATATGGTATGGTGAGGTCTCTCAGTATGGTGATAATATGGTATGGTGATAATATGGTATGGTGATAATATGGTATGGTGAGGTCTCTCAGTATGGTGATAATATGGTATGGTGATAATATGGTATGGTGATAATATGGTATGGTGAGGTCTCTCAGTATGGTGATAATATGGTATGGTGGTAATATGGTGTGGTGATAATATGGTATGGTGATAGTATGGAATGGTGATAATATGGTATTATTTATTAGGCAAGTCAGGACAAATAGTTCCCAGCCCTATAGCCAGCCCTATCCCCAGCCCTATACCCAGCCCTATTCCCAGCCCTATTCCCAGCCCTATTCCCAGCCCTATAACCAGCCCTATACCCAGCCCTATAACCAGCCCTATCCCCAGCCCTATAGCCAGCCCTATAACCAGCCCTATCCCCAGCCCTAAACCCAGCCCTATTCCCAGCCCTATAACCAGCCCTATCCCCAGCCCTATTCCCAGCCCTATCCCCAGCCCTATGACCAGCCCTATCCCCAGATATGTGGGATGTGATATTTGAGGAAACAAACCAACTAAATGAAGAGTTATAACTCATGTATAAATCACTAGTCACAACAAACAGACAAGGGCTTCTGTGGTCAATTCTGATAACAGCAAGGCTCCATTCTGAGTGTGCACTTGTACACTCCCCCTCTGGTGTTAGGAATATGTTTGGAGTGTAGGAGTGCACACTCCTGGAGAAGGGTAGGCGATGGGAACACACTGACAACTCACCTCTTCTTGTCAGGGATCAAGGCACACTCAGAGATGTTGGACAGATGTCCTCTCTCAAACACCAACAGCGCGGCGCCACTCTCCGTGTCCTTCAGAAGCAGACATGCAATGTGTGGCCCTAATGGCACCCTATTCCCTACAGAGTGCACTACTCTTGACCAGAGCCCTATAGGTCTTGGTCAGAAGTAGTGCACTATATAGGGAATACGGGTGCTATTTAGGCCACGGATATATATCATATAGTTCAGGTTCATACCTATGGGCCAGACAATACTCTTTCAACATGAATATATATTATAAAAAATAAGACAGACATCTACAGCCAGGAGTGGACCACGATCCACATAAACACTGAGATGGATTAGGTGTGTGACATCACACAGACAGGAAATAGACAGACACACAGACAGGAAATAACAGACACACAGACAGGAAATAACAGACACACAGACAGGAAATAGACAGACACACAGACAGGAAATAACAGACACACAGACAGGAAATAGACAGACACACAGACAGGAAATAGACAGACACACAGACAGGAAATAGACAGACACACAGACAGGAAATAGACAGACACACAGACAGGAAATAACAGACCTTGTAACTGCCTTGAGATGTTTACGTCTGTATTAATTAACACACCGACTCCCAAATGGATACATATTCCCTGCACACCAAAAGTAGTGCACTATATAGGGAATAGTGGTCATAAGTAGGGCACTATATAGGGAATAGTGGTTATAAGTAGTGCACTATATAGGGAATAGTGGTCATAAGTAGTGCACTATATAGGGAATAGTGGTCATAAGTAGGGCACTATATAGGGAATAGTGGTCATAAGTAGTGCACTATATAGGGAATAGTGGTCATAAGTAGTGCACTATATAGGGAATAGTGGTCATAAGTAGTGCACTATATAGGGAATAGTGGTCATAAGTAGTGCACTATATAGGGAATAGTGGTTATAAGTAGTGCACTATATAGGGAATAGTGGTTATAAGTAGTGCACTATATAGGGAATAGTGGTTATAAGTAGTGCACTATATAGGGAATAGTGGTCATAAGTAGTGC
This sequence comes from Oncorhynchus clarkii lewisi, assembly GCF_045791955.1. Taxonomy (NCBI): domain Eukaryota; kingdom Metazoa; phylum Chordata; class Actinopteri; order Salmoniformes; family Salmonidae; genus Oncorhynchus; species Oncorhynchus clarkii. The sequence continues at coordinate 85,691,630 of NC_092152.1, forward strand.
ACTATATAGGGAATAGTGGTCATAAGTAGAGCACTATATAGGGAATAGTGGTTATAAGTAGTGCACTATATAGGGAATAGTGGTTATAAGTAGTGCACTATATAGGGAATAGTGGTTATAAGTAGTGCACTATATAGGGAATAGTGGTTATAAGTAGTGCACTATATAGGGAATAGTGGTTATAAGTAGTGCACTACATAGGGAAGTGTTCCATTTGGGAAGCAGTCCTAGTGTTTGGTGGACCTACCCACAGAGTGGCCGTCTTGTCGTGGGAACTGGTCAGGACTTTGGTGTCGTCAAAGCAGAAGTGGCAGCCGGTGACAGCATCTGTGTGACCCCTCAGCACCTTGATAGGAATCTGAAGAGGCACGGAGAATCAAACCCCATTTCACATCTTCATTACATCATGATGGGGGCCTGAAGAGGCACGGAGAATCAAGCCCCATCTCACATCTCCATTCCACATAGTAATAGTATTTGGGCCCAGTTGTTTCCCTAGCACTGTTTCAACACGCTAACGTTTTAGCATTTGTGGCACAAATCTCATTCAAGTCATGGGACTGATATTAGCATTTTTCAAATTGTCCAAATCATCTGAAACTATCTAAAATTGTATTGTGAACGCACAACAAAAGTCACTTATATATGTTTTGAACACGACTAAAGCATCGCAGTAATGATAATTTTAATAATCATAATTTAAGACAATAGCCGAGGTCTGTTCTTTCTGTTCTAAAACGACACCTTAATTAATGACCCATCTGTTGAGATGTCTTGGTCATAATTGCTATGCTTGGCCACCAGCCAGATGTATAGCAGGAGGGCTTTTCACGCAGCGTTTCCTAGCCTGGGCCCAGATCTGTTTGTGCTCTTGCCAACTCATTGTCAAGACAAGCATGTTTGTCATGAGTGGTAAGGAGCTGGGCATGATAGCACAAACAGACTGACACTCAAGTGTTTCCATGTTTAAAGGCAACTGTTTTCAGTTAAAAGCTTGCTGTCTAGTAGGCTAAATTGCCATCACTCATCCCTGTTATTGTCAGTGTTATGACACAGGTGCAACACAATTAATTATGTATAGCTATGTGGATAGCTGTTAGCTTGACTTGCTTAACGTTAACTATTAGCTGACCAATCACTCATTGACGTTTGTAGTTTTAAAAACAGTTTACAGGGAAGTAGCTGCACACTATTACAGCACATAACCCAGCTAGCTAGCTGCTCTAGGATGAGCTATGAACATGAAGGCTATTCAACTCATCCCCTCTCTACCCAGCTAGCTACCTGCTACCTGGGCAGCTAGCTAACTGATACCTGGGGAGCTAGCTAGCTGAGACCTGGGCAGCTAGCTAACTGATACCTGGGGAGCTAGCTAGCTGAGACCTGGGCAGCTAGCTAACTGATACCTGGGGAGCTAGCTAGCTGAGACCTGGGCAGCTAGCTAACTGATACCTGGGGAGCTAGCTAGCTGAGACCTGGGCAGCTAGCTAACTGATACCTGGGGAGCTAGCTAGCTGAGACCTGGGCAGCTAGCTAGCTGATACCTGGGGAGCTAGCTACCTGAGACCTGGGCAGCTAGCTAACTAATACCTGGGGAGATAGCTGAGACCTGGGCAGCTAGCTAACTGAGACCTGGGCAGCTAGCTAACTAATACCTGGGGAGATAGCTGATACCTGGGGAGCTAGCTGAGACCTGGGCAGCTAGCTACCTGGGCTAGCTCCTGATGTTCCCACACCGAGGCTCTTCTCTCCTCCACATCCTTCTCCTCTTTCCCTTCATCAATGGTCTCATCAAGTGACAAAGGGTCGATATTTCTCCAAGTCATTTTGTCCAGGAAACGAAATGTATTTCTCTACGTTAGGTATTTCATTGTTTTGGGGTAAAAGTATCTAGCTACTGTAGCTAACAGGTCAGTCAGAGTAACCAATGTTGTCGTTCCCATAGCGACGGCCAGGCATCAGGAGCACTGAGTTTGGTGTGACTGAGATGGATAAAAATCTGAAATGTGCAGACTACACACACGGACAGAGATTTTTTTAATGTAATGACATTTTTTTTATATATACATATATACATATACAACAGTATTACTTTCGTCCGTCACCCTAGCCCCTACCCGGGCTCGAACCAGGGACCCTCTGCACACATCAACAACTGAAACCCACGAAGCATCGTTACCCATCACAACCACTTCAGGTCTCAGAGCGAGTGACGTACCCAATTGAAACATATAATCGCGCACCACCGCTAACTAGCTAGCCATTTCACATCAGTTACACATACATACAGTTGAAAGTCGGAAGTTTACATACTCTTAGGTTGGAATCATTAAAACTCGTTTTTCAACCACTCCACACATTTCTTGTTAACAAACTATAGTTTTGGCAAGTCGGTTGGGACATCTACTTTGTGCATGACACAAGTAACTTTTCCAACAATTGTTTACACACAGATTATTTCACTTATAATTCACTGTATCACAATTCCAGTGGGTCAGAAGTTTACATACACTAAGTTGACTGTGTCTTTACACATCTTGGAAAATTCCAGAAAATGATGTCATGGCTTCAGAAGCTTCTGATAGGCTAATTGACATCATTTGAGTCAATTCGAGGTGTACCTATGGATGTATTTCAAGGCCTACC
>NC_092152.1:85699275-85741775 GCF_045791955.1 Oncorhynchus clarkii lewisi
CCACTACCCAGAGAGTTAAACCATCAGAGATGTCAGAGATCTCCCATAATTCTCCACTACCCAGAGAGTTAAAACCATCAGAGATCTCCCATCATTCTCCACTACCCAGAGAGTTAAAACCATCAGAGATCTCCCATCATTCTCCACTACCCAGAGAGTTAAAACCATCAGAGATCTCCCATCATTCTCCACTACCCAGAGAGTTAAAACCATCAGAGATCTCCCATCATTCTCCACTACCCAGAGAGTTAAAACCATCAGAGATCTCCCATCATTCTCCACTACCCAGAGAGTTAAACCATCAGAGATGTCAGAGGTCTCCCATCATTCTCCACTACCCAGAGAGTTGGCAACAGGAACTAATGGGGATCCATAATAAACCCCAGGAAGAGTAGCTGCTGCCTTGACAGGAACTAATGGGGATCCATAATAAACCCCAGGAAGAGTAGCTGCTGCCTTGACAGGAACTAATGGGGATCCATAATAAACCCCAGGAAGAGTAGCTGCTGCCTTGGCAGGAACTAATGGGGATCCATAATAAACCCCAGGAAGAGTAGCTGCTGCCTTGGCAGGAACTAATGCGGATCCATAATAAACCCCAAGAAGAGTAGCTGCTGACCTGGCAGGAACTAATGGGGATCCATAATAAACCCCAGGAAGAGTAGCTGCTGCCTTGGCAGGAACTAATGTGGATCCATAATAAACCCCAGGAAGAGTAGCTGCTGCCTTGGCAGGAACTAATGGGGATCCATAATAAACCCCAGGAAGAGTAGCTGCTGCCTTGCTAGGAACTAATGGGGATCCATAATAAACCCGAGGAAGAGTAGCTGCTGCCTTGGCAGGAACTAATGGGGATCTATAATAAATCCCAGGAAGAGTAGCTGCTGCCTTGGCAGGAACTAATGGGGATCTATAATAAACCCCAGGAAGAGTAGCTGCAGCCTTGGCAGGAACTAATGGGGATCCATAATAAACCCCAGGAAGAGTAGCTGCTGCCTTGGCAGGAACTAATGGGGATCCTTAATAAACCCCAGGAAGAGTAGCTGCTGCCTTGACAGGAACTAATGGGGATCCATAATAAACCCCAGGAAGAGTAGCTGCTGCCTTGGCAGGAACTAATGGGGATCCATAATAAATACAAATATCTCATCATTTTTCTAACAACCCAAACAGCCGTTGTTAAACCACCATATTGTGCTACTGGGTGTAGCTGACACAGGAGGACCAGTGTTCCTACCTGGGTGTAGTCGACACAGGAGGACCAGTGTTCCTACCTGGGTGCTGGCTGGGTGTAGCTGACACAGGAGGACCAGTGTTCCTACCTGGGTGTAGTCGACACAGGAGGACCAGTGTTCCTACCTGGGTGTAGTCGACACAGGAGGACCAGTGTTCCTACCTGGGTGTAGTCGACACAGGAGGACCAGTGTTCCTACCTGGGTGCTGGCTGGGTGTAGCTGACACAGGAGGACCAGTGTTCCTACCTGGGTGTAGTTGACACAGGAGGACCAGTGTTCCTACCTGGGTGTAGTCGACACAGGAGGACCAGTGTTCATACCTGGGTGCTGGCTGGGTGTAGCTGACACAGGAGGACCAGTGTTCCTACCTGGGTGTAGTTGACACAGGAGGACCAATGTTCCTACCTGGGTGTAGTCGACACAGGAGGACCAGTGTTCCTACCTGGGTGCTGGCTGGGTGTAGCTGACACAGGAGGACCAGTGTTCATACCTGGGTGCTGGCTGGGTATAGCTGACACAGGAGGAGCAGGCTGGGTTGTGTTGACATTCAACTGGTTAGATATCTCAGGCCCAGTCCCAGCCTTGCTCCGAACACCTTCCTCCTTCTCCTCCTCCTCCTCACTCTCTCCTTCAGAAGAAGAGGAAGACTTCTCGTCTGATGAACTGGCGAAGATGGCCTTGAACAGATCCATAGACGGCCTGCTCTCCTCCTCCTCCTCCTCGTCTTTCTGCTCCGTGTCTGGCTGCTCAGATAGCCAGAAACATCATCGATTAACAACATGTGACTTACAAAACATCTGTATCTCTTACGTCTGTCAACCCTCTACGGATTACAGTCGGCCGTCAACCCTCTACGGATTACAGTCGGCCGTCAACCCTCTACGGATTACAGTCGACCGTCAACCCTCTACGGATTACAGTCGACCGTCAACCCTCCACGGATTACAGTCGACCGTCAACCCTCCACGGATTACAGTCGACCGTCAACCCTCCACGGATTACAGTCGACCGTCAACCCTCCACGGATTACAGTCGACCGTCAACCCTCCACGGATTACAGTCGACCGTCAACCCTCCACGGATTACAGTCGACCGTCAACCCTCCACGGATTACAGTCGACCGTCAACCCTCCACGGATTACAGTCGACCGTCAACCCTCCACGGATTACAGTCGACCGTCAACCCTCCACGGATTACAGTCGACCGTCAACCCTCCACGGATTACAGTCGACCGTCAACCCTCCACGGATTACAGTAGGCCGTCAACCCTCCACGGATTACAGTCGACCGTCAACCCTCCACGGATTAGAGTCGACCGTCAACCCTCCACGGATTACAGTCGACCGTCAACCCTCCACGGATTACAGTCGACCGCCAACCCTCCACGGATTACAGTCGACCGTCAACCCTCCACGGATTACAGTCGACCGTCAACCCTCCACGGATTACAGTCGACCGTCAACCCTCCACGGATTACAGTTGACCGTCAACCCTCCACGGATTACAGTCGACCGTCAACCCTTTTAGGATTACAGTAGACCGTCAAACCTCTTAGGATTACAGTAGACTGTCAAACCAGTAGGATCAGTGGTGTATGTAGTAGGATGGTACCAGAACCTCTACAGTAGGATCAGTGGTGTATGTAGCAGGATGGTACCAGAACCTCTACAGTAGGATCAGTGGTGTATGTAGCAGGATGGTACCAGAACCTCTACAGTAGGATCAGTGGTGTATGTAGTGTAGTAGGATGGTACCAGAACCTCTACAGTAGGATCAGTGGTGTATGTAGTAGGATGGTATCAGAACCTCTACAGTAGGATCAGTGGTGTATGTAGTAGGATGGTACCAGAACCTCTACAGTAGGATCAGTAGTGTATGTAGTAGGATGGTACCAGAACCTCTACAGTAGGATCAGTGATGTATGTAGTAGGATGGTACCGGAACCTCTACAGTAGGATCAGTGATGTATGTAGTGTAGTAGGATGGTACCAGAACCTCTACAGTAGGATCAGTGGTGTATGTAGTAGGATGGTACCAGAACCTCTACAGTAGGATCAATGGTGTATGTAGTGTAGTAGGATGGTACCAGAACCTCTACAGTAGGATCAGTGGTGTATGTAGTAGGATGGTACCAGAACCTCTACAGTAGAATCAGTGGTGTATGTAGTGTAGTAGGATGGTACCAGAACCTCTACAGTAGGATCAGTGGTGTATGTAGTAGGATGGTACCAGAACCTCTACAGTAGAATCAGTGGTGTATGTAGTGTAGTAGGATGGTACCAGAACCTCTACAGTAGGATCAGTGGTGTATGTAGTGTAGTAGGATGGTACCAGAACCTCTACAGTAGGATCAGTGGTGTATGTAGTAGGATGGTACCAGAACCTCTACAGTAGGATCAGTGATGTATGTAGTGTAGTAGGATGGTACCAGAACCTCTACAGTAGGATCAGTGGTGTATGTAGCAGGATGGTACCAGTACCTCTACAGTAGAATCAGTGGTGTATGTAGTGTAGTAGGATGGTACCAGAACCTCTACAGTAGGATCAGTGGTGTATGTAGTAGGATGGTACCAGAACCTCTACAGTAGGATCAGTGGTGTATGTAGTGTAGTAGGATGGTACCAGAACCTCTACAGTAGGATCAGTGATGTATGTAGTAGGATGGTACCGGAACCTCTACAGTAGGATCAGTGATGTATGTAGTAGGATGGTACCAGAACCTCTACAGTAGGATCAGTGGTGTATGTAGTGTAGTAGGATGGTACCAGAACCTCTACAGTAGAATCAGTGGTGTATGTAGTGTAGTAGGATGGTACCAGAACCTCTACAGTAGGATCAGTGGTGTATGTAGTAGGATGGTACCAGTACCTCTACAGTAGGATCCGTTGTAGGGCCATCAGTAGTAGAGGCTTCTGGTCCTGACCCAGAGGCTTCAATACGAGCCACACTGAGGAACTCACTGACCGGATCCTTCTCCTTCCTCTCCTTGTCCCCAGCCTGGCCAGACACATCCCACCTGGACCTCTTCCCTGGCTCAGAGGGCTTCACACCTACACAGAGAGAGAGAGAGACGTAGGGGCCAGGTTTACACAGAGAGACGTAAGGGCCAGGTTTACACAGAGAGACGTAGGGGCCAGGTTTACAGAGAGAGAGAGAGAGACGTAGGGGCCAGGTTTACACAGAGAGAGAGACGTAGGGGCCAGGTTTACACAGAGAGAGAGACGTAGGGGCCAGGTTTACACAGAGAGAGAGACGTAGGGGCCAGGTTTACACAGAGAGAGAGACGTAGGGGCCAGGTTTACACAGAGAGAGAGACGTAGGGGCCAGGTTTACACAGAGAGACGTAGGGGCCATGTTTACACAGAGAGAGAGAGAGACTTAGGGGCCAGGTTTACACAGAGAGAGAGAGAGAGAGAGAGAGAGAGAGAGATGTAGGGGCCAGGTTTACACAGAGAGAGAGACGTAGGGGCCAGGTTTAGACAGAGAGAGAGAGACGTAGGGGCCAGGTTTACACAGAGAGACGTAGGGGCCAGGTTTACACAGAGAGACGTAGGGGCCAGGTTTACACAGAGAGACGTAGGGGCCAGGTTTACACAGAGAGACGTAGGGGCCAGGTTTAGACAGAGAGACGTAGGGGCCAGGTTTACACAGACATCACAGCAGGCGTCATGGAAACCAGCCCCCTTGTTCCACAGTATAAAACCACCCATGAGCCCAGACATCACAGCAGGCGTCATGGAAACCGGCCCCTTCATCCACAGAGTATAAAACCACCCGTGAGCCCAGACATCACAGCAGGCGTCATGGAAACCGGCCCCCTTCTTCCACAGAGTATAAAACCACCCGTGAGCCCAGACATCACAGCAGGTGTCATGGAAACCGGCCCCCTTCTTCCACAGAGTATAAAACCACCCGTGAGCCCAGACATCACAGCAGGCGTCATGGAAACCGGCCCCCTTCTTCCACAGAGTATAAAACCACCCGTGAGCCCAGACATCACAGCAGGCGTCATGGAAACCGGCCCCCTTCTTCCACAGAGTATAAAACCACCCGTGAGTCCAGACATCACAGCAGGCGTCATGGAAACCGGCCCCCTTCTTCCACAGAGTATAAAACCACCCGTGAGCCCAGACATCACAGCAGGCGTCATGGAAACCGGCCCCCTTCTTCCACAGAGTATAAAACCACCCGTGAGCCCAGACATCACAGCAGGCGTCATGGAAACCGGCCCCCTTCTTCCACAGAGTATAAAACCACCCGTGAGCCCAGACATCACAGCAGGCGTCATGGAAACCGGCCCCCTTCTTCCACAGAGTATAAAACCACCCGTGACAAAATGGACATTAGATCAGAAAACAGGGAGCTGTCGCTACATGTTGAGACGGATGGCAACTCCACAATACGACTGGACCAGAGAACGTGGAGGTCATTCCCACGTTGAAACGGCTGAGAAATCTACAATAACAATTATTTAGGCTGCAGCTGTTTAAATACTTTAGTAAACACAATCCAATCTAAGAACATTTCACAAATGGTACTCTGAAGTATCCATCATAACAACCTACAACTCTTGACAGACTTTGATCTCTGGTGGACAAACCAGAGGCTTTCTGTCGACTGACTATGCAGCAGACAGAGCAGCGACCACAGAGAGAGACAACAAAGGCATTCACTCGTAAATATGTCAATTGTCATTTCGATTTTGAATGAACGGTTGTTCATGTTCAAAGTAAAGGCCTTTCTATGAGTTTAGTGTAGTGAGGTGTAGTGTAGTGTAGTGAGGTGTAGTGTAGTGAGGTGTAGTGTAGTGCAGTGTAGTGAGGTGTAGTGTAGTCAACTGTATGTACATGAATCCACTCTGAGTTTTCCCGCTCTTGAGCGGTCCCCACCCCCTTTCCTTTGTCTACCAAGCCGTCATATCGGTTTGGTCCGCTAGGGACTTTTTCTTTGTATCATTTAGTAACCCATGTATGACGTATTGTGTGTGTGTGTGTGTGTGTATGTAATTAAGTTAGTTAGTAAATAAATAATTATGTTGATTTGTATATCGCAGATTCAAGGTTCATGCACATATCCAAGGGGTTTGAGACGTTAAGTAATGAGACTGAGGTAATAATACATTAATAAGTGACTAATCGATAAGATATGAAAACATGTGACTTCCGGCGCCGACAGAGATGGCCGCCTCGCTTCGCGTTTCTAGGAAACTATGTAGTTTTTTGTTTTTTTTACATGTTATTTCTTACATTGGTACCCCAGGTCATCTTAGGTTTCATTACATACAGTCGAGAAGAACTACTGAATATAAGATCAGCGTCAACTCACCATCGGTACGACCAAGAATATGACTTTCGCGAAGCGGATCCTGTGTTCTGCCTTACAAACAGGACAACGGAATGGATCCCAGCCGGCGACCCAAAAAAACGACTTCGTAAAAGGGGGAAACGGAGCGGTCTTCTGGTCAGACTCCGGAGACGGGCACATCGTCCACCACTCCCTAGCATTCTTCTTGCCAATGTCCAGTCTCTTGACAACAAGGTTGATGAAATCCGAGCAAGGGTAGCATTCCAGAGGGACATCATAGACTGTAACGTTCTTTGCTTCACGGAAACATGGCTCACTGGAGAGACGCTATCGGAGTCGGTGCAGCCAACTGGTTTCTCCACGCATCGCGCAGACAGAAACAAACATCTTTCTGGTAAGAAGAGGGGCGGGGGCGTATGCTTCATGGTTAACGTGACATGGTGTGATCATAACAACATACAGGTACTCAAGTCCTTTTGTTCACCTGATTTAGAATTCCTCACAATCAAATGTCGACCGCATTATCTACCAAGAGAATTCTCTTCGATTATAATCACAGCCGTATATATTCCCCCCCAAGCAGACACATCGATGGCTCTGAACGAACTTTATTTGACTCTTTGCAAACTGGAATCCATTTATCCGGAGGCTGCATTCATTGTAGCTGGGGATTTTAACAAGGCTAATCTGAAAACAAGACTCCCTAAATTTTATCAGCATATCGATTGCGCAACCAGGGCTGGAAAAACCTTGGATCACTGCTATTCTAACTTCCGCAACGTATATAAGGCCCTGCCCCGCCCTCCTTTTGGAAAAGCTGACCACGACTCCATTTTGTTGATCCCTGCCTACAGACAGAAACTAAAACAAGAAGCTCCCGCGCTGAGGTCTGTCCAACGCTGGTCCGACCAAGCTGACTCCACACTCCAAGACTGCTTCCATCACAACAACATTGACGAATACGCTGATTCGGTGAGCGAGTTCATTAGAACGTGCGTTGAAGATGTCGTTCCCATAGCAACGATTAAAACATTCCCAAACCAGAAACCGTGGATTGATGGCAGCATTCGCGTGAAACTGAAAGCCAGAACCACTGCTTTTAATCAGGGCAAGGTGACCGGAAACATGACTGAATACAAACAGTGTAACAGTGCAAGGCAATCAAACAAGCTAAGCGTCAGTATAGAGACAAAGTAGAATCTCAATTCAACGGCTCAGACACAAGAGGTATGTGGCGGGGTCTACAGTCAATCACGGATTACAAAAAGAAAACCAGCCCCGTCACGGACCAGGATGTCTTGCTCCCAGGCAGACTAAATAACTTTTTTGCCCGCTTTGAGGACAATACAGTGCCACTGACACGGCCCGCAACCAAAACATGCGGACTCTCCTTCACTGCAGCCGACGTGAGGAAAACATTTAAACGTGTCAACCCTCGCAAGGCTGCAGGCCCAGACGGCATCCCTAGCCACGCCCTCAGAGCTTGCGCAGACCAGCTGGCTGGTGTGTTTACGGACATATTAAATCAATCCCTATCCCAGTCTGTTGTTCCCACATGCTTCAAGAGGGCCACCATTGTTCCTGTTCCCAAGAAAGCTAAGGTAACTGAGCTAAACGACTACCGCCCCGTAGCACTCACTTCCGTCATCATGAAGTGCTTTGAGAGACTAGCCAAGGACCTTATCACCTCCAACCTACCTGACACCCTAGACCCACTCCAATTTGCTTACCGCCCAAATAGGTCCACAGACGATGCAATCTCAACCACACTGCACACTGCCCTAACCCATCTGGACAAGAGGAATACCTATGTGGGAATGCTGTTCATCGACTACAGCTCGGGATTTAACACCATAGTGCCCTCCAAGCTCGTCATCAAGCTCGAGACCCTGGGTCTCGACCCCGCCCTGTGCAACTGGGTACTGGACTTCCTGACGGGCCGCCCCCAGGTGGTGAGGGTAGGCAACAACATTTCCACCCCGCTGATCCTCAACACTGGGGCCCCACAAGGGTGCGTTCTGAGCCCTCTCCTGTACTCCCTGTTCACCCACGACTGCGTGGCCACGCACGCCTCCAACTCAATCATCAAGTTTGCGGACGACACAACAGTGGTAGGCTTGATTACCAACAACGACGAGACGGCCTACAGGGAGGAGGTGAGGGCCCTCGGAGTGTGGTGTCAGGAAAATAACCTCACACTCAACGTCAACAAAACTAAGGAGTTGATTGTGGACTTCAGGAAAGAGCAGAGGGAACACCCCCCTATCCACATCGATGGAACAGTAGTGGAGAGGGTAGTAAGTTTTAAGTTCCTCGGCGTACACATCACAGACAAACTGAATTGGTCCACCCACACAGACAGCATCGTGAAGAAGGCGCAGCAGCGCCTCTTCAACCTCAAGAGGCTGAAGAAATTTGGCTTGTCACCAAAAGCACTCACAAACTTCTACAGATGCACAATCGAGAGCATCCTGTCGGGCTGTATCACCGCCTGGTACGGCAACTGCTCCGCCCACAACCGTAAGGCTCTCCAGAGGGTAGTGAGGTCTGCACAATGCATCACCGGGGGCAAACTACCTGCCCTCCAGGACACATACACCACCCGATGTTACAGGAAGGCCATAAAGATCATCAAGGACAACAACCACCCGAGCCACTGCCTGTTCACCCCACTATCATCCAGAAGGCGAGGTCAGTACAGGTGCATCAAAGCTGGGACCGAGAGACTGAAAAACAGCTTCTATCTCAAGGCCATCAGACTGTTAAACAGCCACCACTAACATTGAGTGGCTGCTGCCAACACACTGACACTGACTCAACTCCAGCCACTTTAATAATGGGAATTGATGGGAAATGATGGGAAATATATCACTAGCCACTTTAAACAATGCTACCTAATATAATGTAAATAAAACCACCCGTGAGCCCAGACATCACAGCAGGCGTCATGGAAACCGGCCCCCTTCTTCCACAGAGTATAAAACCACCCGTGACAAAATGGACATTAGATCAGAAAACAGGGAGCTGTCGCTACATGTTGAGACGGATGGCAACTCCACAATACGACTGGACCAGAGAACGTGGAGGTCATTCCCACGTTGAAACGGCTGAGAAATCTACAATAATTATTTAGGCTGCAGCTGTTTAAATACTTTAGTAAACACAATCCAATCTAAGAACATTTCACAAATGGTACTCTGAAGTATCCATTATAACAACCTACAACTCTTGACAGACTTTGATCTCTGGTGGACAAACCAGAGGCTTTCTGTCGACTGACTATGCAGCAGACAGAGCAGCGACCACAGAGAGAGACAACAAAGGCATTCACTCGTAAATATGTCAATTGTCATTTCGATTTTGAATGAACGGTTGTTCATGTTCAAAGTAAAGGCCTTTCTATGAGTTTAGTGTAGTGAGGTGTAGTGTAGTGTAGTGAGGTGTAGTGTAGTGAGGTGTAGTGTAGTGCAGTGTAGTGAGGTGTAGTGTAGTCAACTGTATGTACATGAATCCACTCAGAGTTTTCCCGCTCTTGAGCGGTCCCCACCCCCTTTCCTTTGTCTACCAAGCCGTCATATCGGTTTGGTCCGCTAGGGACTTTTTCTTTGTATCATTTAGTAACCCATGTATGACGTATTGTGTGTGTGTGTGTGTGTGTATGTAATTAAGTTAGTTAGTAAATAAATAATTATGTTGATTTGTATATCGCAGATTCAAGGTTCATGCACATATCCAAGGGGTTTGAGACGTTAAGTAATGAGACTGAGGTAATAATACATTAATAAGTGACTAATCGATAAGATATGAAAACATGTGACTTCCGGCGCCGACAGAGATGGCCGCCTCGCTTCGCGTTTCTAGGAAACTATGTAGTTTTTTGTTTTTTTACATGTTATTTCTTACATTGGTACCCCAGGTCATCTTAGGTTTCATTACATACAGTCGAGAAGAACTACTGAATATAAGATCAGCGTCAACTCACCATCGGTACGACCAAGAATATGACTTTCGCGAAGCGGATCCTGTGTTCTGCCTTTCACCCAGGACAACGGAATGGATCCCAGCCGGCGACCCAAAAAAACTACTTCGTAAAAGGGGGAAACGGAGCGGTCTTCTGGTCAGACTCCGGAGACGGGCACATCGTCCACCACTCCCTAGCATTCTTCTTGCCAATGTCCAGTCTCTTGACAACAAGGTTGATGAAATCCGAGCAAGGGTAGCATTCCAGAGGGACATCATAGACTGTAACATTCTTTGCTTCACGGAAACATGGCTCACTGGAGAGACGCTATCGGAGTCGGTGCAGCCAGCTGGTTTCTCCACGCATCGCGCAGACAGAAACAAACATCTTTCTGGTAAGAAGAGGGGCGGGGGCGTATGCTTCATGGTTAACGTGACATGGTGTGATCATAACAACATACAGGTCCTCAAGTCCTTTTGTTCACCTGATTTAGAATTCCTCACAATCAAACGTCGACCGCATTATCTACCAAGAGAATTCTCTTCGATTATAATCACAGCCGTATATATTCCCCCCCAAGCAGACACATCGATGGCTCTGAACGAACTTTATTTGACTCTTTGCAAACTGGAATCCATTTATCCGGAGGCTGCATTCATTGTAGCTGGGGATTTTAACAAGGCTAATCTGAAAACAAGACTCCCTAAATTTTATCAGCATATCGATTGCGCAACCAGGGCTGGAAAAACCTTGGATCACTGCTATTCTAACTTCCGCGACGCATATAAGGCCCTGCCCCGCCCCCCTTTCGGAAAAGCTGACCACGACTCCATTTTGTTGATCCCTGCCTACAGACAGAAACTAAAACAAGAGGCTCCCACGCTGAGGTCTGTCCAACGCTGGTCCGACCAAGCTGACTCCACACTCCAAGACTGCTTCCATCACAACAACATTGACGAATACGCTGATTCGGTGAGCGAGTTCATTAGAACGTGCGTTGAAGATGTCGTTTCCATAGCAACGATTAAAACATTCCCAAACCAGAAACCGTGGATTGATGGCAGCATTCGCGTGAAACTGAAAGCCAGAACCACTGCTTTTAATCAGGGCAAGGTGACCGGAAACATGACTGAATACAAACAGTGTAACAGTGCAAGGCAATCAAACAAGCTAAGCGTCAGTATAGAGACAAAGTAGAATCTCAATTCAACGGCTCAGACACAAGAGGTATGTGGCAGGGTCTACAGTCAATCACGGACTACAGGAAGAAACCCAGCCCAGTCACGGACCAGGATGTCTTGCTCCCAGGCAGACTAAATAACTTCTTTGCCCGCTTTGAGGACAATACAGTGCCACTGACACGGCCCGCAGCTAAAACATGCGGACTCTCCTTCACTGCAGCCGAGGTGAGTAAGACATTTAAACGTGTTAACCCTTGCAAGGCTGCAGGCCCAGACGGCATCCCCAGTCGCGCCCTCAGAGCATGCGCAGACCAGCTGGCTGGTGTGTTTACGGACAAATTAAATCAATCCCTATCCCAGTCTGTTGTTCCCACATGCTTCAAGAGGGCCACCATTGTTCCTGTTCCCAAGAAAGCTAAGGTAACTGAGCTAAACGACTACCGCCCCGTAGCACTCACTTCCGTCATCATGAAGTGCTTTGAGAGACTAGTCAAGGACCATATCACCTCCTACCTACCTGACACCCTAGACCCACTCCAATTTGCTTACCGCCCAAATAGGTCCACAGACGATGCAATCTCAACCACACTGCACACTGCCCTAACCCATCTGGACAAGAGGACTACCTATGTGGGAATGCTGTTCATCGACTACAGCTCGGCATTTAACACCATAGTGCCCTCCAAGCTCGTCATCAAGCTCGAGACCCTGGGTCTCGACCCCGCCCTGTGCAACTGGGTACTGGACTTCCTGACGGGCCGCCCCCAGGTGGTGAGGGTAGGCAACAACATCTCCACCCCGCTGATCCTCAACACTGGGGCCCCACAAGGGTGCGTTCTGAGCCCTCTCCTGTACTCCCTGTTCACCCACGACTGCGTGGCCACGCACGCCTCCAACTCAATCATCAAGTTTGCGGACGACACAACAGTGGTAGGCTTGATTACCAACAACGACGAGACGGCCTACAGGGAGGAGGTGAGGGCCCTCGGAGTGTGGAGTCAGGAAAATAACCTCACACTCAACGTCAACAAAACTAAGGAGATGATTGTGGACTTCAGGAAAGAGCAGAGGGAACACCCCCCTATCCACATCGATGGAACAGTAGTGGAGAGGGTAGTAAGTTTTAAGTTCCTCGGCGTACACATCACAGACAAACTGAATTGGTCCACCCACACAGACAGCATCGTGAAGAAGGCGCAGCAGCGCCTCTTCAACCTCAGGAGGCTGAAGAAATTCGGCTTGTCACCAAAAGCACTCACAAACTTCTACAGATGCACAATCGAGAGCATCCTGTCGGGCTGTATCACCGCCTGGTACGGCAACTGCTCCGCCCACAACCGTAAGGCTCTCCAGAGGGTAGTGAGGTCTGCACAATGCATCACCGGGGGCAAACTACCTGCCCTCCAGGACACCTACACCACCCGATGTTACAGGAAGGCCATAAAGATCATCAAGGACAACAACCACCCGAGCCACTGCCTGTTCACCCCACTATCATCCAGAAGGCGAGGTCAGTACAGATGCATCAAAGCTGGGACCGAGAGACTGAAAAACAGCTTCTATCTCAAGGCCATCAGACTGTTAAACAGCCACCACTAACATTGAGTGGCTGCTGCCAACACACTGACTCAACTCCAGCCACTTTAATAATGGGAATTGATGGGAAATGATGGGAAATATATCACTAGCCACTTTAAACAATGCTACCTAATATAATGTTTACATACCCTGCATTATTAATCTCAAATGTACATGAATATACTGTACTCTATATCATCTACTGCATCTTTGTGTAATACATGTATCACTAGCCACTTTAACTATGCCACTTTGTTTACATACTCATCTCATTTGTATATACTGCACTCAATACCATCTACTGTATCTTTCCTATGCCGCTCTGTACCATCACTCATTCATATATCTTAATGTACATATTCTTTATCCCAGTTTTGGAATAGTTAGGTTAGATTACTCGTTGGTTATTACTGCATTGTCGGAACTAGAAGCACAAGCATTTCGCTACAGTCGCATTAACATCTGCTAACCATGTGTATGTGACCAATAAAATTTGATTTGATTTGACATCGGAAGAGTTATAATCGGGAAATAAATACTCTAAAGATTTTCCCGTGGTGCCGACTTTCTAGTTAATTAAAGTTACATGATTAGTTTAATCGCGTAATTAAATTAAACAGAGAATAGATTTGATAATATACAGTCTTAACATTTAATGATAGTCAACGCCCCGACACTCTGAAATTCTTCCCCGTAACACTTGAGATAAAATGTGAAGTGTCTGGATAAAGTGGAACTGATTGTTTGTTACCTTGTGGAGCGGGGGAAGCACTAGCTGTTGGACTCTCTGATACAGTCAGGAAGTTAAACACAGAGAACTTGTCTCTCTTCACTTTGGGCATTCCCACAAACCCTGACCTGGAAAGAAAACAACAGTTAGATCTGACAACCCCAGACCTGGATAGACAACAACAGTTAGAGCCCAATGCAACGACACCAGCAGTAACCATTGAGTTTTAGTATTCATAGTACCATTCATTCCGTGGTGGTCAAGTGTGTGTGTGTGTGTGTGTGTGTGTGTGTGTGTGTGTGTGTGTGAGTGTGTGAGTGTGTGAGTGTGTGAGTGTGTGTGTGTGTGTGTGTCGTACCCAGGATAGGGGTCAGGTATGTTGAACCTCTTGCAGAGCAGATTGTCAGGGTGCCATTCAAACGTGTCTCTAGTCAGTTTTCCAAACATCTTCATCTTCACGGCTGCCTGCTTGTCATCCACATCATTCTGAAGACAAACAGGCAGAACAGAGGATCAACCCACTGAGCCTCACACCCAATCCTGGATGCCCAGCCTGTAACCAGGATGCCCAGCCTGTAACCCAATCCTGGATGCCCAGCCTGTAACCCAATCCTGGATGCCCAGCCTGTAACCCAATCCTGGATGCCCAGCCTGTAACCCAATCCTGGATGCCCAGCCTGTAACCCAATCCTGGATGCTCAGCCTGTAACCCAATCCTAGATGCCCAGCCTGTAACCCAATCCTGGATGCCCAGCCTGTAACCCAATCCTGGATGCTCAGCCTGTAAACAGGATGCCCAGCCTGTAACCCAATCCTGGATGCCCGGCCTGTAACCCAATCCTTGATTACCAGCCTGTAACCCAATCCTGGATGCTCAGCCTGTAACCCAATCCTGGATGCCCAGCCTGTAACCAGGATGCTCAGCCTGTAACCCAATCCTGGATGCCCAGCCTGCAACCCAATCCTGGATGCCCAGCCTGTAACCCAATCCTGGATGCCCAGCCTGTATTGATTACCCACAATCCTTCAACATTATAGTGACGCTGTGGAGAGCTGCCTACCTCCTGTTCTCCCCTCAGTATTGATTACCCACAATCCTTCAACAAGCTGCCTACCTCCTGATCTCGTGTCACCTCCACAGTGTCTGCCTCCACACCGTCATCCTGTTTCCCTCTGGTGAAGCGACAGGACAGAGAGGAGCTGCTGGGCTTGTAGAGGAGAGCAGCACGGACAAACTCATCCCTCTCTCTCCCTCTCTCCCACTCTGTCATGGTGGGGTCCAAGCTCAACTCCAGGGCATCTGGACAGAGTTGAGGAGACGGTTTAGATGTGAGGATGAAACCATCATGGGAATCTTAGTGGATAATGTACGTTGGGAGAGGAATGTCCTAAAAGCAGAACATGGGCTGATTCTTGCAGAACATTTTAAAGAGGCTCTCAATGTGTCTGTGTTCACCGTGAAGAGTGGTTTTATTGTCTTAATAGACCACGATAACATTACAATACCAGATTGACATTGTCAAGCCCTTTGTCTTTGTTAAAATGGCAGCCAAACCAGTTCTCCGTACCTCTGTCTCTCCCTGTTTGACACGGTCTGTTTTCTAAGAGCCTGTCCATTTCATAGAATAAAAGTCCATTGAAATGGGTTTGACACCATGCAGCCTCCGTACCTCGGTCTCCCTGTTTGAGCTGGTCTATGTAGAGGTCGTATCGGGCCTGTTTATGAGGGGTCCTCTCAAAGGGTTTGAATGTCTGTCCCGTCTGGGCCTGCGCCGTAGGGCCGCTCCACACACTCAGAGCTTCCTGCTGCTGCTGCTCTGCGTGGGGGGCAAACCTGGATGGATTCAACAGAGACTCGGTGATCTGACGTTACCAAGGAGCAGCAGGATATTGTAGATGAGAGCCATGCAAGACGTATCAGTGCATTGTTTTGTCGCACCTGTGGTATACGGTCTGATATACCACAGCTGACAGCCAATCAGCATTCAGGGCTCGAACCACCCATTTTATAACACAAGACACTGAACAGCAGACTACAACACAAGACACTGAACAGCAGACTACAACACAAGACACTGAACAGCAGACTACAACACAAGACACTGAACAGCAGACTACAACACAAGACACTGAACAGCAGACTACAATACAAGATCTAGAACACTAGACTACAATACAAGATCTAGAACACTAGACTACAATACATTACAAGATCTAGAACACTGGACTACAATACAAGATCTAGAACACTAGACTACAACACATTACAAGATCTAGAACACTGGACTACAATACAAGACACTGGACAGCAGACTACAATACAAGATCTAGAACACTAGACTACAACACAAGACACTGGACAGCAGACTACAATACAAGATCTAGAACACTGGACTACAATACAAGACACTGGACAGCAGACTACAATACAAGATCTAGAACACTAGACTACAACACAAGACACTGGACAGCAGACTACAATACAAGATCTAGAACACTAGACTACAACACATTACAAGATCTAGAACACTGGACTACAATACATTACAAGATCTAGAACACTGGACTACAATACAAGATCTAGAACACTAGACTACAACACATTACAAGATCTAGAACACTGGACTACAATACAAGATCTAGAACACTAGACTACAACACATTACAAGATCTAGAACACTGGACTACATTACAAGATCTAGAACACTGGACTACAATACATTACAAGATCTAGAACACCGGACTACATTACAAGATCAAGAACACTAGACTACATTACAAGATCTAGAACACTGGACTACAATACATTACAAGATCTAGAACACTGGACTATATTACAAGATCAAGAACACTAGACTACAATACAAGATCAAGAACACTGGACTACAATACATTACAAGATCTAGAACACTGGACTACATTACAAGATCTAGAACACTAGACTACAACACATTACAAGATCTAGAACACTGGACTACAATACATTACAAGATCTAGAACACTAGACTACAATACAAGATATAGAACACCGGACTACAATTCATTACAAAATTTAGAACACTGGACAACAATACAAGATCTAGAACACCGGACTACAATACATTACAAGATCTAGAACACCGGACTACAATACATTACAAGATCTAGAACACCGGACTACAATACATTACAAGATCTAGAACACCGGACTACAATACATTACAAGATCTAGAACACCGGACTACAATACATTACATGATCTAGAACACCGGACTACAATACTTTACAAGATCTAGAACACTGGACGACAATACAAGATCTAGAACACTGGACGACAATACAAGATCTAGAAGACTGGACGACAATACAAGATCTAGAACACTGGACTACAATACATTACAAGATCTAGAACACTGGACTACAATACAAGATCTAGAACACTGGACTACAATACATTACAAGATCTAGAACACTGGACTACAATACATTACAAGATCTAGAACACTGGACTACAATACAAGATCTAGAACACTGGACTACAATACATTACAAGATCTAGAACACTGGACTACAATACATTACAAAATCTAGAACACTGGACGACAATACAAGATCTAGAAGACTGGACGACAATACAAGATCTAGAACACTGGACTACAATACATTACAAGATCTAGAACACTGGACTACAATACAAGATCTAGAACACTGGACTACAATACATTACAAGATCTAGAACACTGGACTACAATACATTACAAGATCTAGAACACTGGACTACAATACAAGATCTAGAACACTGGACTACAATACATTACAAGATCTAGAACACTGGACTACAATACATTACAAAATCTAGAACACTGGACGACAATACAATATCTAGAACACCGGACTACAATACATTACACGATCTAGAACACGGGACTACAATACAAGATCTAGAACAATGGACTACAATACATTACAAGATCTAGAACACCGGACTACAATACATTACAAGATCTAGAACACCGGACTACAATTCATTACAAGATCTACAACACTGGACGACAATACAAGATCTAGAACACTGGACGACAATACAAGATCTAGAACACTGGACGACAATACAAGATCTAGAACACCGGACTACAATACATTACAAAATCTAGAACACTGGACGACAATACAAGATCTAGAACACCGGACTACAATACATTACACGATCTAGAACACGGGACTACAATACAAGATCTAGAACACTGGACTACAATACATTACAAGATATAGAGCACCGGACTACAATTCATTACAAGATCTAGAACACTGGACTACAATACATTACAAGATCTAGAACACTGGACTACAATACAAGATCTAGAACACTGGACGACAATACAAGATCTAGAACACTGGACGACAATACAAGATCTAGAACACTGGACGACAATACAAGATCTAGAACACTGGACTACAATACATTACATGATCTAGAACACGGGACTACAATACAAGATCTAGAACACTGGACTACAATACATTACAAGATCTAGAACACCGGACTACAATACATTACAAGATATAGAGCACCGGACTACAATTCATTACAAGATCTAGAACACTGGACGACAATACAAGATCTAGAACACTGGACGACAATACAAGATCTAGAACACAGGACTACAATACAAGATCTAGAACACTGGACTACAATACATTACAAGATCTAGAACACTGGACTACAATACATTACAAAATCTAGAACACTGGACGACAATACAAGATCTAGAACACCGGACTACAATACATTACAAGATCTAGAACACCGGACTACAATACATTACAAGATCTAGAAAACTGGACGACAATACAAGATCTAGAACACTGGACAACAATACAAGATCTAGAACACTGGACGACAATACAAGATCTAGAACACTGGACGACAATACAAGATCTAGAACAATGGACGACAATACAAGATCTAGAACACTGGACTACAACACAACACATATCCCAGGATAGTTCAGACACGGTCAGACAGACAGATATACAGTGCCTTGCGAAAGTATTCGGCCCCCTTGAACTTTGCGACCTTTTGCCACATTTCAGGCTTCATGAATAAAGATATAAAACTGTATTTTTCTGTGAATAATCAACAACAAGTGGGACACAATCATGAAGTGGAACGACATTTATTGGATATTTCAAACTTTTTTAACAAATCAAAAACTGAAAAATTGGGCGTGCAAAATTATTCAGCCCCCTTAAGTTAATACTTTGTAGCGCCACCTTTTGCTGCGATTACAGCTGTAAGTCGCTTGGGGTATGTCTCTATCAGTTTTGCACATCGAGAGACTGAATTTTTTTCCCATTCCTCCTTGCAAAACAGCTCGAGCTCAGTGAGGTTGGATGGAGAGCATTTGTGAACAGCAGTTTTCAGTTCTTTCCACAGATTCTCGATTGGATTCAGGTCTGGACATTGACTTGGCCATTCTAACACCTGGATATGTTTATTTTTGAACCATTCCATTGTAGATTTTGCTTTATGTTTTGGATCATTGTCTTGTTGGAAGACAAATCTCCGTCCCAGTCTCAGGTCTTTTGCAGACTCCATCAGGTTTTCTTCCAGAACGGTCCTGTATTTGGCTCCATCCATCTTCCCATCAATTTTAACCATCTTCCCTGTCCCTGCTGAAGAAAAGCAGGCCCAAACCATGATGCTGCCACCACCATGTTTGACAGTGGGGATGGTGTGTTCAGGGTGATGAGCTGTGTTGCTTTTATGCCAAACATAACGTCTTGCATTGTTGCCAAAAAGTTCAATTTTGGTTTCATCTGACCAGAGCACCTTCTTCCACATGTTTGGTGTGTCTCCCAGGTGGCTTGTGGCAAACTTTAAACGACACTTTTTATGGATATCTTTAAGAAATGGCTTTCTTCTTGCCACTCTTCCATAAAGGCCAGATTTGTGCAATATACGACTGATTGTTGTCCTATGGACAGAGTCTCCCACCTCAGCTGTAGATCTCTGCAGTTCATCCAGAGTGACCATGGGCCTCTTGGCTGCATCTCTGATCAGTCTTCTCCTTGTATGAGCTGAAAGTTTAGAGGGACGGCCAGGTCTTGGTAGATTTGCAGTGGTCTGATACTCCTTCCATTTCAATATTATCGCTTGCACAGTGCTCCTTGGGATGTTTAAAGCTTGGGAAATATTTTTGTATCCAAATCCGGCTTTAAACTTCTTCACAACAGTATCTCGGACCTGCCTGGTGTGTTCCTTGTTCTTCATGATGCTCTCTGCGCTTTTAACGGACCTCTGAGACTATCACAGCGCAGGTGCATTTATACGGAGACTTGATTACACACAGGTGGATTGTATTTATCATCATTAGTCATTTAGGTCAACATTGGATCATTCAGGGATCCTCACTGAACTTCTGGAGAGAGTTTGCTGCACTGAAAGTAAAGGGGCTGAATAATTTTGCACGCCCAATTTTTCAGTTTTTGATTTGTTAAAAAAGTTTGAAATATCCAATAAATGTCGTTCCACTTCATGATTGTGTCCCACTTGTTGTTGATTCTTCACAAAAAAATACAGTTTTATATCTTTATGTTTGAAGCCTGAAATGTGGCAAAAGGTCGCAAAGTTCAAGGGGGCCGAATACTTTCGCAAGGCACTGTAGGTGTACCTGCTAGACAGGGCCTTCTGGGCGGAGGCTCTGGCTGCTGCAGCCGCTACCCCTGCAGCCACAACGGCTGCTCTGGCCTCCCCAGGGGTGGGCTGTCTGGGGCCTGAGCTGGTATCTGAGGAGGGCCTCCGTAGGCCGGAGAGTCTCTCTCTGTCCTCAACCTTCAGCAGGTCAAACACAGAGCTGGGGCCTGGAGGGAGGAGGACAGGGGAGGAGGACAGGGCAAGGAGGAGGACAGGGCAGGGAGGAGGACAGGGGAGGGAGGAGGACAGGGGAGGGAGGAGGACAGGGGAGGAGACAAGGGAGGACAGACAAGATGACAAGGAGACAGGGCAGGGAGGAGACAGGGGAGGAGGACAGGGCAAGGAGGAGGACAGGGCAGGGAGGAGGACAGGGCAAGGAGGAGGACAGGGAAGGGAGGAGGACAGGGCAGGGAGGAGGACAGGGCAGGGAGGAGGACAGGGGAGGAGACAAGGGAGGACAGACAAGATGACAAGGAGACAGGGCAGGGAGGAGGACAGGGCAGGGAGGAGGACAGGGCAGGGAGGAGGACAGGGCAAAAAAATTGTTTTAGAGACAAAAAAAACATCACCATTGATACAGGAGATACTCCTAAATATCATTGACTCCAGCTTTCAAATCCAGGCACGTCTTAAATGTTCAAATACTGGAGGAGGACAGGGAGGAGACCGGGGTGAGTAGTCAGGACTATCTATAATAAAAGCAGAACAGAGTGGAGACAGGGCAGGGAGGAGACGGGGCAGGGAGGAGACAGGGCAGGGAGGAGACCGGGGTGAGTAGTCAGGACTATCTATAATAAAAGCAGAACAGAGTGGAGACAGGGCAGGGAGGAGACAGGGCAGGGAGGAGACAGGGCAGGGAGGAGACCGGGGTGAGTAGTCAGGACTATCTATAATAAAAGCAGAACAGAGTGGAGACAGGGCAGGGAGGAGACAGGGCAGGGAGGAGACCGGGGTGAGTAGTCAGGACTATCTATAATAAAAGCAGAACAGAGTGGAGACCGGGCAGGGAGGAGACAGGGCAGGGAGGAGACGGGAGGGAGGAGACTGGGGTGAGTAGTCAGGACTATCTATAATAAAAGCAGAACAGAGTGGAGACCGGGCAGGGAGGAGACAGGGCAGGGAGGAGACGGGAGGGAGGAGACTGGGGTGAGTAGTCAGGACTATCTATAATAAAAGCAGAACAGAGTGGAGACAGGGCAGGGAGGAGACAGGGCAGGGAGGAGACAGGGCAGGGGGGAGACCGGGGTGAGTAGTCAGGACTATCTATAATAAAAGCAGAACAGAGTGGAGACAGGGCAGGGAGGAGACAGGGCAGGGAGGAGACAGGGCAGGGAGGAGACAGGGCAGGGAGGAGACTGGGGTGAGTAGTCAGGACTATCTATAATAAAAGCAGAACAGAGTGGAGACAGGGCAGGGAGGAGACAGGGCAGGGAGGAGACCGGGGTGAGTAGTCAGGACTATCTATAATAAAAGCAGAACAGAGTGGAGACAGGGCAGGGAGGAGACAGGGCAGGGGGGAGACAGGGCAGGGAGGAGACAGGGCAGGGAGGAGACCGGGGTGAGTAGTCAGGACTATCTATAATAAAAGCAGAACAGAGTGGAGACAGGGCAGGGAGGAGACAGGGGTGAGTAGTCAGGACTATCTATAATAAAAGCAGAACAGAGTGCAGATGGACATAGCACCACGGTTGATAAAGAGGAGACGACCACGAGGATTAAAACATTCTTGTTGTGTCTACAGGTTTCAGAAGAATACAGAGAACAGTCTGCACCTTGCAGTGTAGCCTCCCCCAGCAGCTCCCTCCTCTGGGCAGAGTCCAGCTGGTGACGACCCCCCTTAGAGGGCGCTTCCTGGGCCATGTGGCCTCGAGACGTCTGCAGGGCCTGGGCTACCATGGGGCTGACGCTGGACAGGTCCACCACTGGACGGAAGTAGTGGACCGGCCTAAAGTCTCTGGGCAGGTTGGGAGGAGGGAAGATCTGAGGAGAGAGAGGGAGAGAGAGAGAGAGAGAGAGAGAGAGAGAGAGAGAGAGAGAGAGAGAGAGAGAGAGAGAGAGAGAGGGAGGGGGAGGGGGAGAGAGAGAGAGAGAGAGGGAGAGAGAGAGAGAAACAGAGAGAGACAGAGAGAGAGAGAGAGAGAGAGAGAGAGAGAGAGAGAGAGAGAGAGAGAGGGAGGGAGAGAGACAGGGGGAGGGAGAGAGGTAGAGAGAGAGAGAGGTAGAGAGAGAGAGGGAGGGAGAGAGAGAGGTAGAGAGAGAGAGGTAGAGAGGTAGAGAGAGGGAGAGAGAGGTAGAGAGAGAGGTGGAGAGAGGGAGAGAGAGGGAGAGAGGTGGAGAGGGGTGGAGAGAGAGAGAGGAGAGAGAGAGAGAGAGAGAGAGAGAGGTGGAGAGAGGGAGAGGGAGAGAGGGAGACAGAGAGAGAGACAGAGGGAGGGAGAGAGGGAGAGAGAGAGAGGGAGGGAGAGAGGTAGAGGTAGAGAGAGAGAGGGAGGGAGAGAGGTAGAGGTAGAGAGGTAGAGAGACAGACAGAGAGAGTGAGAGAGAGAGGTAGAGAGAGGGAGAGGGAGAGAGGTGGAGAGGGGTGGAGAGAGAGAGAGGAGAGAGAGAGGAGGTAGAGAGAGAGAGGGAGAGAGAGCGAGAGAAAGAGGCCAGGGGATGGAGGTGATATAATTCGGAGGTAATTGAAGAGAGATTTATTTAGAAACTAGGTTAAGAGAGCACCTACTGTTTTGGTCTCCAGCTTATCGGAGGCCAGGGTGAATCCTTCTAGGATTTTACCCAGATAAGCAGCGTCTTTACTGTGGTCTGAAGACGAAGAGAAAACAGCATTAGAGAACAATATGCAGTGATCCTCATTGATGTGATCGACATTATGTTCATGGACAGGACTATGACACTGAATGAAGAGGCACAGAGAGAGACAGACAGAGAGAGAGACAGAGAGAGTCCCTTACACATAAACCCTAAACAAGTGTATGAACCACAACTTTCCATAGTGCAGGACAAACACAACTGGTAGGGCATGTTCCCCAGAGATTCAGGACAACTGGTAGGGCCTGTTCCCCAGAGATTCAGGACAAACACAACTGGTAGGGCCTGCTCCCCAGAGATTCAGGACAAACACAACTGGTAGGGCCTGTTCCCCAGAGATTCAGGACAAACACAACTGGTAGGGCCTGTTCCCCAGAGATTCAGGACAACTGGTAGGGCCTGTTCCCCAGAGATTCAGGACAACTGGTAGGGCCTGTTCCCCAGAGATTCAGGACAACTGGTAGGGCCTGTTCCCCAGAGATTCAGGACAAACACAACTGGTAGGGCCTGTTCCCCAGAGATTCAGGACAAACACAACTGGTAGGGCCTGTTCCCCAGAGATTCAGGACAAACACAACTGGTAGGGCCTGTTCCCCAGAGATTCAGGACAAACACAACTGATAGGGCCTGTTCCCCAGAGATTCAAGACAACTGGTAGGGCCTGTTCCCCAGAGATTCAGGACAACTGGTAGGGCCTGGTCCCCAGAAATTCAGGACAACTGGCAGGGCCTGTTCCCCAGAGATTCAGGACAAACACAACTGGTAGGGCCTGTTCCCCAGAGATTCAGGACAAACACAACTGGCAGGGCCTGTTCCCCAGAGATTCAGGACAACTGGTAGGGCCTGTTCCCCAGAGATTCAGGACAACTGGTAGGGCCTGTTCCCCAGAGATTCAGGACAACTGGCAGGGCCTGTTCCCCAGAGATTCAGGACAAACACAACTGGTAGGGCCTGTTCCCCAGAGATTCAGGACAACTGGTAGGGCCTGTTCCCCAGAGATTCAGGACAACTTGTAGGGCCTGTTCCCCAGAGATTCAGGACAAACACAACTGGTAGGGCCTGTTCCCCAGAGATTCAGGACAACTGGTAGGGCCTGTTCCCCAGAGATTCAGGACAACTGGTAGGGCCTGTTCCCCTGAGATTCAGGACAACTGGTAGGGCCTGTTCCCCAGAGATTCAGGACAACTGGTAGGGCCTGTTCCCCAGAGATTCAGGACAACTGGTAGGGCCTGTTCCCCAGAGATTCAGGACAACTGGTAGGGCCTGTTCCCCAGAGATTCAGGACAACTGGTAGGGCCTGTTCCCTAGAGATTCAGGACAACTGGTAGGGCCTGTTCCCCAGAGATTCAGGACAACTGGTAGGGCCTGTTCCCCAGAGATACAGGACAAACACAACTGGCAGGGCCTGTTCCCCAGAGATTCAGGACAACTGGTAGGGCCTGTTCCCCAGAGATTCAAGACAAACACAACTGGTAGGGCCTGTTCCCCAGAGATTCAGGACAAACAACTGGTAGGGCCTGTTAACCAGAGATTCAGGACAAACACAACTGGCAGGGCCTGTTCTCCAGAGATTCAGGACAAACACAACTGGCAGGGCCTGTTAACCAGAGATTCAGGACAACTGGTAGGGCCTGTTCCCCAGAGATTAAGGACAACTGGTAGGGCCTGTTCCCCAGAGATTCAGGACAAACACAACTGGCAGGGCCTGTTCCCCAGAGATTCAGGACAAACACAACTGGCAGGGCCTGTTCCCCAGAGATTCAGGACAACTGGTAGGGCCAGTTCCCCAGAGATTCAGGACAACTGGTAGGGCCAGTTCCCCAGAGATTCAGGACAACTGGTAGGGCCTGTTCCCCAGAGATTCAGGACAACTGGTAGGGCCTGTTCCCCAGAGATTCAGGACAACTGGTAGGGCCTGTTCCCCAGAGATTCAGGACAAACACAACTGGCAGGGCCTGTTCTCCGGAGATTCAGGACAAACACAACTGGCAGGGCCTGTTCCCCAGGGATTCTATATTTTTAGTTCAGGACTAGGCTTAATCTGTGTCTGGGAAACTGTCCCAGAGTCTTCCACCTCCTGTCATCTCAGTGGACCTCACCTTTCTTCGTCCTGTTGTACTGCTGGGGGGCGGTCCATCCGTACAGTCCGTCGCCAGGCTCCTCCCCTCCCAGCACCGTGTCGTAGTTAGACATGATGTCTCTGTGGTAGATGTCCTCGTCATCGTCCTCCATCGCACCCACACCAAACCCCTGGAGAGGGGGGGGGGGGGGGGTCAAAGGGTCAAGGGTCAAGCACAGGCTAAGTATCCCAGAGCACCTGACTAGTAACAACCAAACAATACAGAGAGATGACAACAGTCAGACAGTGTTGTCCCTACTATTAGAGCTGACACAACAGTCAGACAGTGTTGTCCCTACTATTAGAGCTGACACAACAGTCAGACAGTGTTGTCCCTACTATTAGAGCTGACACAACAGTCAGACAGTGTTGTCCCTACTATTAGAGCTGACAGTCAGACAGTGTTTTCCCTACTATTAGAGCTGACAACAGTCAGACAGTGTTTCCCCTACTATTAGAGCTGACACAACAGTCAGACAGTGTTGTCCCTACTATTAGAGCTGACACAACAGTCAGACAGTGTTGTCTCTACTATTAGAGCTGACACAACAGTCAGACAGTGTTTCCCCTTCTATTAGAGCTGACACAACAGTCAGTGTTTTCCCTACTATTAGCTGACACAACAGTCAGACAGTGTTTCCCCTACTATTAGAGCTGACACAACAGTCAGACAGTGTTGTCCCTACTATTAGAGCTGACAACAGTCAGACAGTGTTTCCCCTACTATTAGAGCTGACACAACAGTCAGACAGTGTTGTCCCTACTATTAGAGCTGACACAACAGTCAGACAGTGTTGTCTCTACTATTAGAGCTGACACAACAGTCAGACAGTGTTTCCCCTACTATTAGAGCTGACACAACAGTCAGACAGTGTTTCCTCTACTATTAGAGCTGACACAACAGTCAGACAGTGTTTCCCCTACTATTAGAGCTGACACAACAGTCAGACAGTGTTATCCCTACTATTAGAGCTGACACAACAGTCAGACAGTGTTGTCCCTACTATTAGAGCTGACACAACAGTCAGACAGTGTTGTCCCTACTATTAGAGCTGACACAACAGTCAGACAGTGTTTTCTCTACTATTAGAGCTGACAACAGTCAGACATTGTTTCCCCTACTATTAGAGCTGACAACAGTCAGACAGTGTTGTCCCTACTATTAGAGCTGACAACAGTCAGACAGTGTTGTCCCTACTATTAGAGCTGACACAACAGTCAGACAGTGTTGTCCCTACTATTAGAGCTGACACAACAGTCAGACAGTGTTGTCCCTACTATTAGAGCTGACACAACAGTCAGACAGTGTTGTCCCTACTATTAGAGCTGACACAACAATCAGACAGTGTTGTCCCTACTATTAGAGCTGACACAACAGTCAGACAGTGTTGTCCCTACTATTAGAGCTGACACAACAGTCAGACAGTGTTGTCCCTACTATTAGAGCTGACACAACAGTCAGACAGTGTTGTCCCTACTATTAGAGCTGACACAACAGTCAGACAGTGTTGTCCCTACTATTAGAGCTGACACAACAGTCAGACAGTGTTGTCCCTACTATTAGAGCTGACACAACAGTCAGACAGTGTTTCCCCTACTATTAGAGCTGACACAACAGTCAGACAGTGTTGTCCCTACTATTAGAGCTGACACAACAGTCAGACAGTGTTGTCCCTACTATTAGAGCTGACACAACAGTCAGACAGTGTTTTCTCTACTATTAGAGCTGACACAACAGTCAGACAGTGTTTCCCCTACTATAACAAACAGGGTACACGTCACGAACCTGACCAACTGAACAAAACAACGAGAGACACACGTATCCATACAAACCTGTCCTGCCACTCCTCCTCTGCGTCTTTGTCCCTTCCTGTCCTCTCCAAACAGGCTGTTGGTCCTGTCTGAGTCCATGGTGAACAGGTTGATGTGTCCCGCGCCCGGACCTCCCCTCAGGGCCGCCAGGGGGTTCAGACCCCGGTAGCCCAGGCCGTGCAGGTCCACTTTAGGGGTGAAGTCTATAGGAGTCACGTCTTTGGGAGCGAAGGTCAGGTTCTCAGGGAGGAACTCTCCGTCCTCCTCATCCTGTGGTTTAACAGAAGGGGATGAATCAATCAAATCACATGGTCTTTGCAGTGGTGGGAGGGGTCAACGTCAAGTCGCCTATTTTAGGGGACTTTTAGTTATAGTTTTAATTGTTTTATCAAGGTAATTAGTTTTTGTGATTGTTCCGTCTGTCTGACAGCGCCGCTTCCCTGCCTCGGGTGACTATGGGGTATCGGGTTACATATCCACAGCCATTGGAGGCTCGGGAGTCCCGCCTTAACCGCTCCTTCGCTGATCGGACTGTCCGTCGGGTGACTATGGGGTATCGGGTTACATATCCACAGCCATTGGAGGCTCGGGAGTCCCGCCTTAACGCTCCTTCGCTGATCGGACTGTCCGTCATTTTGTGTCGGAACGGTACATCACAGGTACACAAGCTGCATGTTGATGCTAAGATGAGAGTCTACTGCAGTGACAGGAAGTAGTCCCACTGTTCTACAACAAACTACATATCGCTGCTAAGCTGAGAGTCTACTGCAGTGACAGGAAGTAGTTCTACAACAAACTGCATATCGCTGCTAAGCTGAGAGTCTACTGCAGGGACAGGAAGTAGTTCCACTGTTCTACAACAAACTACATATCGCTGCTAAGCTGAGAGTCTACTGCAGGGACAGGAAGTAGTTCCACTGTTCTACAACAAACTACATATCGCTGCTAAGCTGAGAGTCTACTGCAGGGACAGGAAGTAGTTCCACTGTTCTACAACAAACTACATATCGCTGCTAAGCTGAGAGTCTACTGCAGGGACAGGAAGTAGTTCCACTGTTCTACAACAAACTACATATCGCTGCTAAGCTGAGAGTCTACTGCAGGGACAGGAAGTAGTTCCACAACAAACTGCATATCGCTGCTAAGCTGAGAGTATACTGCAGTGACAGGAAGTAGTTCCACTGTTCTACAACAAACTACATATCGCTGCTAAGCTGAGAGTCTACTGCAGGGACAGGAAGTAGTTCCACTGTTCTACAACAAACTACATATCGCTGCTAAGCTGAGAG
The DNA here is from genome assembly GCF_045791955.1 of Oncorhynchus clarkii lewisi. Lineage (NCBI taxonomy): Eukaryota > Metazoa > Chordata > Actinopteri > Salmoniformes > Salmonidae > Oncorhynchus > Oncorhynchus clarkii. Next base: position 85,727,973 of record NC_092152.1, read on the forward strand.
TCTACTGCAGGGACAGGAAGTAGTTCCACTGTTCTACAACAAACTACATATCGCTGCTAAGCTGAGAGTCTACTGCAGGGACAGGAAGTAGTTCCACTGTTCTACAACAAACTACATATCGCTGCTAAGCTGAGAGTCTACTGCAGGGACAGGAAGTAGTTCCACTGTTCTACAACAAACTACATATCGCTGCTAAGCTGAGAGTCTACTGCAGTGACAGGAAGTAGTTCCACTGTTCTACAACAAACTACATATCGCTGCTAAGCTAAGAGTCTACTGCAGTGACAGGAAGTAGTTCCACTGTTCTACAACAAACTACATATCGCTGCTAAGCTGAGAGTCTACTGCAGGGACAGGAAGTAGTTCCACTGTTCTACAACAAACTACATATCGCTGCTAAGCTGAGAGTCTACTGCAGGGACAGGAAGTAGTTCTACAACAAACTGCATATCGCTGCTAAGCTGAGAGTCTACTGCAGGGACAGGAAGTTCTACAACAAACTACATATCGCTGCTAAGCTGAGAGTCTACTGCAGGGACAGGAAGTAGTTCCACTGTTCTACAACAAACTACATATCGCTGCTAAGCTAAGAGTCTACTGCAGTGACAGGAAGTAGTTCCACTGTTCTACAACAAACTACATATCGCTGCTAAGCTGAGAGTCTACTGCAGGGACAGGAAGTAGTTCTACAACAAACTGCATATCGCTGCTAAGCTGAGAGTCTACTGCAGGGACAGGAAGTAGTTCCACTGTTCTACAACAAACTACATATCGCTGCTAAGCTGAGAGTCTACTGCAGGGACAGGAAGTAGTTCTACAACAAACTACATATCGCTGCTAAGCTGAGAGTCTACTGCAGTGACAGGAAGTAGTTCCACTGTTCTACAACAAACTACATATCGCTGCTAAGCTGAGAGTCTACTGCAGTGACAGGAAGTAGATCTACAACAAACTGCATATCGCTGCTAAGCTGAGAGTCTACTGCAGGGACAGGAAGTAGTTCTACAACAAACTACATATCGCTGCTAAGCTGAGAGTCTACTGCAGTGACAGGAAGTAGTTCCACTGTTCTACAACAAACTACATATCGCTGCTAAGCTGAGAGTCTACTGCAGGGACAGGAAGTTCTACAACAAACTACATATCGCCACTAAGCTGAGAGTCTACTGCAGTGACAGGAAGTAGTTCCACTGTTCTACAACAAACTACATATCGCTGCTAAGCTGAGAGTCTACTGCAGCGACAGGAAGTAGTTCCACTGTTCTACAACAAACTACATATCGCTGCTAAGCTGAGAGTCTACTGCAGTGACAGGAAGTAGTTCCACTGTTCTACAACAAACTACATATCGCTGCTAAGCTGAGAGTCTACTGCAGTGACAGGAAGTAGTTCCACTGTTCAACAACAAACTACATATCGCTGCTAAGCTGAGAGTCTACTGCAGTGACAGGAAGTAGTTCCACTGTTCTACAACAAACTACATATCGCTGCTAAGCTGAGAGTCTACTGCAGGGACAGGAAGTAGTTCTACAACAAACTGCATATCGCTGCTAAGCTGAGAGTCTACTGCAGGGACAGGAAGTTCTACAACAAACTACATATCGCCACTAAGCTGAGAGTCTACTGCAGTGACAGGAAGTAGTTCCACTGTTCTACAACAAACTACATATCGCTGCTAAGCTGAGAGTCTACTGCAGGGACAGGAAGTAGTTCCACTGTTCTACAACAAACTACATATCGATTTATATCAAAATGGAAATTTACAAACAAACACAATTTGAAAACAAAACCACTGTGTTACCTGTGATTCCGATGAACCGTTGGGAGGCGAGGCCGAGCCGAACGCCCTTGTTGCAGAATCTGTAAAAGAGAAATAACCATTTTAGAATTATTTAAATTCACAAGCTAAAAGGGTTAAACAGTACTTTGTTGAGAGTAGAGTCCCATCAGTCTATACAACATCTTAGGCTACAACGTTGCTGCTTCGACAGTCAGAGGCTGAGTAACCCACCTGCTCTCTGCTTACACAGCCTCCTCTTCACCCTGGGCCCAACCCCCTGGCCGTCCTTCCAGCCCATCTTCCTCAGTAACTCCACCCCCATGGAGGACCTGCCAGGAGTCAACAAGGACCGCTGAGTAGAAATATACGAGTAGTTCGGCTGATCTAGAATCAGTTATACCATCTAGCTCACTGAGTACCAGGGGCTGAGTCAAGAGGAGTAGTTTGGCTGATCTAGAATCAGTTATACCATCTAGCTCACTGAGTACCAGGGGCTGTGTCAAGAGTCACAGAGTAGTTCTGCTGATCTAGAATCAGTTATACCATCTAGCTCACTGAGTACCAGGGGCTGTGTCAAGAGTCACAGAGTAGTTCGGCTGATCTAGAATCAGTTATACCATCTAGCTCACTGAGTACCAGGGGCTGTGTCAAGAGGAGTAGTTTGGCTGATCTAGAATCAGTTATACCATCTAGCTCACTGAGTACCAGGGGCTGTGTCAAGAGTCACAGAGTAGTTCGGCTGATCTAGAATCAGTTATACCATCTAGCTCACTGAGTACCAGGGGCTGTGTCAAGAGGAGTAGTTCTGCTGATCTAGAATCAGTTATACCATTTATCTCACAATGAATTACTACATTGCCAGAGAGGTCCTGATTGTAGAAAAGCCCTTGAGACATACAGGCCCAGAGTGACCACATCAAGTCTGTTCAGCCCGGTGGATAGTTACCTAGCTGGAGCCACCAAGTCTTCCAGGACAGTGTCCCCTGGGATAGGAGCTGAAAGAGAGGTGATGGCTCTGGCCTTGTCCCTGATCACATCCTTCCTGCCGGAGGCGAAGTCAGCTGTAGTGGTGATTTGTCTGGGGGCGATGCCGTGGTCCCCCAGATCCTGAGGAGACAGAACGCATTAACATCCCATGTTGGTCCACAAAGGGAAATGGTTGTTGTGCTGACAAAGTTCTTATTTAGTCTGTGATGTGGTCTCTAGAATGTATAATGTGTTCTCTAGAATGTATGTGTTCTCTAGAATGTATAATGTGTTCTCTAGAATGTATAATGTGTTCTCTAGAATGTATAATGTGTTCTCTAGAATGTATAATGTGTTCTCTAGAATGTATAATGTGGTCTCTAGAATGTATCATGTGTTCTCTAGAATGTATAATGTGTTCTCTAGAATGTATAATGTGTTCTCTAGAATGTATGTGTTCTCTAGAATGTATATTGTGGTCTCTAGAATGTATAATGTGTTCTCTAGAATGTATAATGTGTTCTCTAGAATGTATAATGTGTTCTCTAGAATGTATAATGTGTTCTCTAGAATGTATAATGTGTTCTCTAGAATGTATCATGTGTTCTCTAGAATGTATCATGTGGTCTCTAGAATGTATCATGTGGTCTCTAGAATGTATCATGTGTTCTCTAGAATGTATAATGTGTTCTCTAGAATGTAGAATGTGTTCTCTAGAATGTAGAAGGTGGTCTCTAGAATGTATCATGTGTTCTCTAGAATGTATAATGTGTTCTCTAGAATGTAGAATGTGGTCTCTAGAATGTATCATGTGTTCTCTAGAATGTATAATGTGTTCTCTAGAATGTATCATGTGGTCTCTAGAATGTATATTGTGGTCTCTAGAATGTATCATGTGGTCTCTAGAATGTATCATGTGGTCTCTAGAATGTATCATGTGGTCTCTAGAATGTATCATGTGGTCTCTAGAATGTATAATGTGTTCTCTAGAATGTATAATGTGTTCTCTAGAATGTATAATGTGTTCTCTAGAATGTAGAATGTGGTCTCTAGAATGTATCATGTGTTCTCTAGAATGTATCATGTGGTCTCTAGAATGTATCATGTGTTCTCTAGAATGTATAATGTGTTCTCTAGAATGTATAATGTGTTCTCTAGAATGTATCATGTGGTCTCTAGAATGTATAATGTGGTCTCTAGAATGTATAATGTGTTCTCTAGAATGTATCATGTGTTCTCTAGAATGTATCATGTGGTCTCTAGAATGTATAATGTGTTCTCTAGAATGTATCATGTGGTCTCTAGAATGTATCATGTGGTCTCTAGAATGTATAATGTGTTCTCTAGAATGTATAATGTGGTCTCTAGAATGTATATTGTGGTCTCTAGAATGTATCATGTGGTCTCTAGAATGTATAATGTGTTCTCTAGAATGTATCATGTGGTCTCTAGAATGTATAATGTGGTCTCTAGAATGTATAATGTGTTCTCTAGAATGTATCATGTGGTCTCTAGAATGTATAATGTGTTCTCTAGAATGTATAATGTGGTCTCTAGAATGTATCATGTGGTCTCTAGAATGTATCATGTGTTCTCTAGAATGTATCATGTGTTCTCTAGAATGTATCATGTGTTCTCTAGAATGTATCATGTGGTCTCTAGAATGTATGTGTTCTCTAGAATGTATAATGTGTTCTCTAGAATGTATAATGTGTTCTCTAGAATGTATAATGTGTTCTCTAGAATGTATAATGTGTTCTCTAGAATGTATAATGTGTTCTCTAGAATGTATCATGTGTTCTCTAGAATGTATCATGTGTTCTCTAGAATGTATCATGTGTTCTCTAGAATGTATCATGTGTTCTCTAGAATGTATCATGTGTTCTCTAGAATGTATCATGTGTTCTCTAGAATGTATAATGTGGTCTCTAGAATGTATCATGTGTTCTCTAGAATGTATCATGTGGTCTCTAGAATGTATCATGTGTTCTCTAGAATGTATCATGTGTTCTCTAGAATGTATAATGTGTTCTCTAGAATGTATAATGTGTTCTCTAGAATGTATAATGTGTTCTCTAGAATGTATCATGTGTTCTCTAGAATGTATCATGTGTTCTCTAGAATGTATCATGTGTTCTCTAGAATGTATCATGTGTTCTCTAGAATGTATCATGTGTTCTCTAGAATGTATCATGTGTTCTCTAGAATGTATCATGTGTTCTCTAGAATGTATCATGTGTTCTCTAGAATGTATAATGTGGTCTCTAGAATGTATCATGTGTTCTCTAGAATGTATCATGTGGTCTCTAGAATGTATCATGTGTTCTCTAGAATGTATAATGTGTTCTCTAGAATGTATCATGTGTTCTCTAGAATGTATCATGTGTTCTCTAGAATGTATAATGTGTTCTCTAGAATGTATCATGTGTTCTCTAGAATGTATCATGTGTTCTCTAGAATGTACCATGTGTTCTCTAGAATGTATCATGTGTTCTCTAGAATGTATAATGTGTTCTCTAGAATGTATAATGTGTTCTCTAGAATGTATATTGTGGTCTCTAGAATGTATATTGTGGTCTCTAGAATGTATCATGTGTTCTCTAGAATGTATCATGTGTTCTCTAGAATGTATCATGTGTTCTCTAGAATGTATCATGTGTTCTCTAGAATGTATCATGTGTTCTCTAGAATGTATAATGTGTTCTCTAGAATGTATAATGTGGTCTCTAGAATGTATCATGTGTTCTCTAGAATGTATCATGTGTTCTCTAGAATGTATCATGTGGTCTCTAGAATGTATAATGTGGTCTCTAGAATGTATCATGTGTTCTCTAGAATGTATCATGTGTTCTCTAGAATGTATCATGTGTTCTCTAGAATGTATAATGTGTTCTCTAGAATGTATCATGTGTTCTCTAGAATGTATAATGTGTTCTCTAGAATGTATAATGTGTTCTCTAGAATGTATCATGTGTTCTCTAGAATGTATCATGTGTTCTCTAGAATGTACCATGTGTTCTCTAGAATGTATCATGTGTTCTCTAGAATGTATAATGTGTTCTCTAGAATGTATAATGTGTTCTCTAGAATGTATAATGTGTTCTCTAGAATGTATAATGTGGTCTCTAGAATGTATAATGTGTTCTCTAGAATGTATAATGTGTTCTCTAGAATGTATAATGTGTTCTCTAGAATGTATAATGTGTTCTCTAGAATGTATCATGTGTTCTCTAGAATGTATAATGTGTTCTCTAGAATGTATCATGTGTTCTCTAGAATGTATAATGTGGTCTCTAGAATGTATAATGTGTTCTCTAGAATGTATCATGTGTTCTCTAGAATGTATCATGTGTTCTCTAGAATGTATAATGTGTTCTCTAGAATGTATAATGTGGTCTCTAGAATGTATCATGTGTTCTCTAGAATGTATCATGTGTTCTCTAGAATGTATCATGTGGTCTCTAGAATGTATAATGTGGTCTCTAGAATGTATCATGTGTTCTCTAGAATGTATCATGTGTTCTCTAGAATGTATCATGTGTTCTCTAGAATGTATAATGTGTTCTCTAGAATGTATCATGTGTTCTCTAGAATGTATAATGTGTTCTCTAGAATGTATAATGTGTTCTCTAGAATGTATCATGTGTTCTCTAGAATGTATCATGTGTTCTCTAGAATGTACCATGTGTTCTCTAGAATGTATCATGTGTTCTCTAGAATGTATAATGTGTTCTCTAGAATGTATAATGTGTTCTCTAGAATGTATAATGTGTTCTCTAGAATGTATAATGTGGTCTCTAGAATGTATAATGTGTTCTCTAGAATGTATAATGTGTTCTCTAGAATGTATAATGTGTTCTCTAGAATGTATAATGTGTTCTCTAGAATGTATCATGTGTTCTCTAGAATGTATAATGTGTTCTCTAGAATGTATCATGTGTTCTCTAGAATGTATAATGTGGTCTCTAGAATGTATATTGTGGTCTCTAGAATGTATCATGTGGTCTCTAGAATGTATAATGTGTTCTCTAGAATGTATCATGTGGTCTCTAGAATGTATAATGTGGTCTCTAGAATGTATCATGTGGTCTCTAGAATGTATCATGTGGTCTCTAGAATGTATAATGTGTTCTCTAGAATGTATCATGTGGTCTCTAGAATGTATCATGTGGTCTCTAGAATGTATAATGTGGTCTCTAGAATGTATCATGTGGTCTCTAGAATGTATCATGTGGTCTCTAGAATGTATCATGTGTTCTCTAGAATGTATAATGTGTTCTCTAGAATGTATCATGTGGTCTCTAGAATGTATCATGTGGTCTCTAGAATGTATCATGTGGTCTCTAGAATGTATCATGTGGTCTCTAGAATGTATCATGTGGTCTCTAGAATGTATCATGTGGTCTCTAGAATGTATCATGTGGTCTCTAGAATGTATCATGTGGTCTCTAGAATGTATCATGTGGTCTCTAGAATGTATCATGTGGTCTCTAGAATGTATCATGTGTTCTCTAGAATGTATAATGTGTTCTCTAGAATGTATAATGTGTTCTCTAGAATGTATAATGTGTTCTCTAGAATGTATAATGTGTTCTTTAGAATGTATAATGTGTTCTCTAGAATGTATAATGTGTTCTCTAGAATGTATAATGTGTTCTCTAGAATGTATAATGTGTTCTCTAGAATGTATAATGTGTTCTTTAGAATGTATAATGTGTTCTTTAGAATGTATAATGTGTTCTCTTTCAGATTCTAGAGTTGAAAGGGAAATAGTTTGCGTGACCAGTCCTTTCATGTATCCTGATGTTGATAAGATGAGATGTCTTGTTGGCCTACCTCCTCATCCATGAAGTCCTCTGGCCTGGCATTCTGTCTGCCTGCTTTCTGCTGTCTGGATGAAACAAAGGTTGCAGGAGTCCACCCTGCAGTAGGAAACAAGTAGTGATTCATACCGTCACATATCACAACATTTCTGTTGGACTATATTATATCAATATTTTACTCCAATTATTAATTTGAAAAACGAATAGAAATCCAACAGGTAGGTAGCGATAGGTGGCGCTAGTCCAAACTCTGGTATTTTTCATCCTATAGGTTTGGTCTCCATCTTGTTCTTAAATAGGGAGCCAACATGTTGTTCTCAGCACTTTCATTTCCCTGACTGATCAGAAGTCATGTTCTCACCATCTCTGGTCTCTCTGCAGCAGACATACAGAGAGCAATATGTATGGAACATCAAAGAGCAATAAAATGACAGTACAGCATCACCCCCCTAGAGAATCACCCCCCTAGAGAATCACCCCCCTAGAGAAACCCCCCCCCCCCCCTAGAGAATCACCCCCCTAGAGAAACACCCCCCTAGAGAAACACCCCTCTAGAGAATCACCCCCCTAGAGAATCACCCCCCTAGAGAATCACCCCACTAGAGAATCACCCCACTAGAGAATCACCCCACTAGAGAATCACCCCACTAGAGAATCACCCCACTAGAGAATCACCCCCCTAGAGAATCACCCCCCTAGAGAATCACCCCCCTAGAGAATCACCCCCCTAGAGAATCACCCCCCTAGAGAAACACCCCCACCCCCCCTAGAGAATCACCTCCCTAGAGAAACACCCACCCCTAGAGAATCAACCCCCTAGAGAATCACCCCCCTAGAGAATCACCCCCCCTAGAGAATCACCCCCCCTAGAGAATCACCCCCCCTAGAGAATCACCCCCCCTAGAGAATCACACCCCCTAGAGAATCACACCCCTAGAGAATCACCCCCTAGAGAAACACCCCCCTAGAGAATCACCCCCCTGGAGAATCACCCCCCTGGAGAATCACACCCCTGGAGAATCACCCCCCCTAGAGAAACACCCCCCCCCTAGAGAATCACCCCCCTAGAGAATCACCCCCCTAGAGAATCACCCCCCTAGAGAATCACCCCCCTAGAGAATCACACCCCCTAGAGAATCACCCCCCTAGAGAAACACCCCCCCTGGAGAATCACACCCCCTGGAGAATCACCCCCCTGGAGAATCACCCCCCTGGAGAATCACACCCCTGGAGAATCACACCCCTGGAGAATCACACCCCTGGAGAATCACACCCCTAGAGAATCACACCCCTAGAGAATCACCCCCCTAGAGAATCACCACGCCCCTAGAGAATCACCCCACGCCCCTAGAGAATCACACCCCTAGACAATCACACCCCTAGACAATCACCCCCCTAGAGAATTACCCCCCTAGACAATCACCCCCCCTAGAGAATCACCCCCCTAGAGAATCACCCCCCTAGAGAATCACCCCCCTAGAGAATCACCCCCCTAGAGAATCTGGTGGTATGGTGAGGTCTCTCAGTATGGTGATAATATGGTGAGGTCCCTTGTATGGTGGTAATATGGTATGGTGATAATATGGTATGGTGATAATATGGTATGGTGAGGTCTCTCATTATGGTGATAATATGGTATGGTGGTAATATGGTATGGTGAGGTCTCTCGGTATGGTGATAATATGGTATGGTGATAATATGGTATGGTGAGGTCTCTCAGTATGGTGATAATATGGTATGGTGAGGTCTCAGTATGGTGATAATATGGTATGGTGATAATATGGTATGGTGATAATATGGTATGGTGAGGTCTCTCAGTATGGTGATAATATGGTATGGTGAGGTCTCAGTATGGTGATAATATGGTATGGTGGTAATATGGTATGGTGAGGTCTCTCAGTATGGTGATAATATGGTATGGTGATAATATGGTATGGTGATAATATGGTATGGTGATAATATGGTATGGTGATAATATGGTATGGTGAGGTCTCTCAGTATGGTGATAATATGGTATGATGATAATATGGTATGGTGATAATATGGTATGGTGAGGTCTCTCAGTATGGTGATAATATGGTATGGTTATAATATGGTATGGTGAGGTCTCTCAGTATGGTGATAATATGGTATGGTGATAATATGGTATGGTGAGGTCTCTCAGTATGGTGATAATATGGTATGGTGATAATATGGTATGGTGATAATATGGTATGGTGAGGTCTCTCAGTATGGTGATAATATGGTATGGTGATAATATGGTATGATGAGGTCTCTCAGTATGGTGATAATATGGTATTTTGATAATATGGAATGGTGATAATATGGTATGGTGATAATATGGTATGGTGATAATATGGTATGGTGATAATATGGTATGGTGATAATATGGTATGGTGAGGTCTCTCAGTATGGTGATAATATGGTATGGTGATAATATGGTATGGTGAGGTCTCTCAGTATGGTGATAATATGGTATGGTGATAATATGGTATGGTGATAATATGGTATGGTGATAATATGGTATTGTGCGGTCTCTCAGTATGGTGATAATATGGTGATAATATGGTATGGTGATAATGTGGTATGGTGATAATATGGTATGGTGATAATGATAATATGGTATGGTGATAATATGGTATGGTGAGGTCTCTCAGTATGGTGATAATATGGTATGGTGATAATATGGTATGGTGATAATATAGTATGGTGATAATATGGTATGGTGATAGTATGGAATGGTGATAGTATGGTATGGTGAGGTCTCTCAGTATGGTGATAATTTGGTATGGTGATAATATGGTATGGTGATAATATAGTATGGTGATAATATGGTATGGTGATAATATGGTATGGTGATAATATGGTATGGTGATAATATGGTATGGTGAGGTCCCTCAGTATGGTGATAATATGGTATGGTGATAGTATGGAATGGTGATAGTATGGTATGGTGAGGTCTCTCAGTATGGTGATAATTTGGTATGGTGATAATATGGTATGGTGATAATATAGTATGGTGATAATATGGTATGGTGATAATATGGTATGGTGATAATATGGTATGGTGATAATATGGTATGGTGAGGTCCCTCAGTATGGTGATAATATGGTATGGTGAGGTCTCTCAGTATGGTGATAATATGGTATGGTTATAATATGGTATGGTGAGGTCTCTCAGTATGGTGATAATATGGTATGGTGCGGTCTCTCAGTATGGTGATAATATGGTATGGTGATAATATGGTATGGTGATAATATAGTATGGTGATAATATGGTATGGTGATAATATGGTAAGGTGCGGTCTCTCAGTATGGTGATAATATGGTATGGTGATAATATGGTATGGTGATAATATGGTATGGTGGTAATATGGTATGGTGCGGTCTCTCAGTATGGTGATAATATGGTATGGTGAGGTCTCTCAGTATGGTGATAATATGGTATGGTGATAATATGGTATGGTGATAATATGGTATGGTGGTAATATGGTATGGTGCGGTCTCTCAGTATGGTGATAATATGGTATGGTGATAATATGGTATGGTGAGGTCCCTCAGTATGGTGATAATATGGTATGGTGAGGTCTCTCAGTATGGTGATAATATGGTAAGGTGGTAATATGGTATGGTGATAATATGGTATGGTGAGGTCTCTCAGTGTGGTGATAATATGGTATGGTGATAATATGGTATGGTGAGGTCTCTCAGTATGGTGATAATATGGTATGGTGATAATATGGTATGGTGCGGTCTCTCAGTATGGTGATAATATGGTATGGTGATAATATGGTATGGTGATAATATGGTATGGTTATAATATGGTATGGTGAGGTCCCTCAGTATGGTGATAATATGGTATGGTGGTAATATGGTATGGTGATAATATGGTATGGTGAGGTCTCAGTATGGTGATAATATGGTATGGTGCGGTCTCTCAGTATGGTGATAATATGGTATGGTGATAATATGGTATGGTGATAATATGGTATGGTTATAATATGGTATGGTGAGGTCTCTCAGTATGGTGATAATGTGGTATGGTGATAATATGGTATGGTGATAATATGGTATGGTGATAATATGGTATGGTGATAATATGGTATGGTGAGGTCTCAGTATGGTGATAATATGGTATGGTGAGGTCTCTCAGAAAGAAGCTGGTTAAACAACACATGATGACATGAACAGGCCTCCGTCTCTGAGTGAGTGAGACAGAGTGATTGAGAGAGTAAGAAAGAGAGCTAATGTGTGTGTCTGAATAATTGTGTGTGTGTCTGAATGAGTGAATGAGTGTGTGTGTGTGGACCAACCTTCTTTGGTGCCCACAGTGTTGAAGTACCCAGCAGAGAATCCCCCAGTGAAGGCTCCATGGAACCTCTGGTAGCGGCCCTTCTCATCCTTCACGGTCTGCTCGTGCAGCGGGACAGGCTTCCTCAGAGGCTCATCTACACACGTGATGAAAACATCAGCAGCCGTGATATTGTAGAGTAATACTTTCGACTAGGAAAGTAGCTGGTTAGGAAATACCCCCCCCCCCCTTTTTTTTGGGAAGCACTAAGACAAACAAGTGACATCAAAACTACAACACAATACCTTACTACATCTCTGAGTTCTGTAGACCAGAACCAGGTCGATCAGAAAGACAAAATTATTGCCCAAATAGGGTCGAGGAACTACCTGTTTGCTAGGTGGCATGTTCCCATGTCTAAAAGATATATCCATAATTGCTACACGGTTCTTACTCAAACCGGGCATCATTTACATTACCGAGAAGTTTACAAGACAGTATTAAATCCAGCTATCAGATTCCGATCCTACGTGGATGTCAATGATGTGTTCTGGCCAGAGACAGAAGTGGAAGCGACCAGGCGGCGTCAGCGCCCACAATCTGCAGCCGAATCTCTGAAAGGTTCTGGCTCCAGCAGCGATGAGTGAACAGGGAGTACAGGAGGGAACTAGCTAGTTAGCTTGTGTGTACTAGCTAACTGCACAAGCAACAGGGGTTAACATAACACACTCTACCAGAGCTAGCGAGCCGACGGATATTCGCCTGGACCAGACCTAGTGACCAGACGGATACTCACCTGGACCAGACCTAGTGACCACACCGACGCCCTGGACCAGACCTAGTGAGCAGACAGATACTCACCTGGACCAGAGCTAGTGACCAGACGGATACTCACCTGGACCAGAGTAGTGACCACACTGATACCCTGGACCAGACCTAGTGAGCACACTGATACCCTGGACCAGACCTAGCGAACACACTGATACCCTGGACCAGTCCTAGTGAGCACACTGATACCCTGGACCAGAGCTAGTGAGCAGACGGATACTCACCTAGCACACTGATACCCTGGACCAGACCTAGTGAGCACACTGATACCCTGGACCAGACCTAGTGAGCAGACTGATACTCACCTAGCACACTGATACCCTGGACCAGACCTAGTGAGCAGACTGATACTCACCTAGGACACTGACGCCCTGGACCAGACCTAGTGAGCACACGGATACTCAGCTAGCACACTGACGCCCTGGACCACACCTAGTGAGCACACGGATACTCACCTAGCACACTGACGCCCTGGACCAGACCTAGTGAGCACACGGATACTCACCTAGCACACTGATACCCTGGACCAGACCTAGTGAGCACACTGATGACCTGGACCAGACCTAGTGAGCACACTGGTATCCTGGACCAGACCTAGTGAGCACACGGATACTCACCTAGCACAGCACACTGATAACCTGGACCAGACCTAGTGAGCAGACTGATACTCACCTAGCACACTGATACCCTGGACCAGACCTAGTGAGCACAATGATGCCCTGGACCAGACCTAGTGAGCACACTGATACCCTGGACCAGACCTAGTGAGCAGACGGATACTCACCTAGCACACTGATACCCTGGACCAGACCTAGTGAGCACAATGATACCCTGGACCAGAGCTAGTGACCAGACTGATAACTTGGACCAGACCTAGTGAGCAGACTGATACCCTGGACCAGAGCTAGTGACCAGACGGATACTCACCTAGCACACTGATACCCTGGACCAGACCTAGTGAGCACACTGATACCCTGGACCAGAGCTAGTGACCAGACTGATACCCTGGACCAGACCTAGTGAGCACACTGATACCCTGGACCAGAGCTAGTGACCAGACTGATACCCTGGACCAGACCTAGTGAGCACACTGATACCCTGGACCAGAGCTAGTG
>NC_092152.1:85746775-85774275 GCF_045791955.1 Oncorhynchus clarkii lewisi
GCACCAGGCTGACCTTCTGTAGGTTGAGTAAGGAGCCTTGTCCTGGCCACAACGGCCCACAGGGCCCAGAGTGAGGGCTCCTGTCTAAGGCAAGATTTATCTAACCTCTCGGCCTGCACCAGGCTGACCTTCTGTCGGTTGAGTAAGGAGCATTGTCCTGGCCACAACGGCCCACAGGGCAGGAGTCTATCTTCTGTTTCTAACGGCGAGGACAGAAAGCACACCACTCCAGGGACAAATATAGGATTATTTTATTGGTTAGTGTCATCTTGCCTTTCTTAGTTACTTGCCGTTATCCAGTAAACTTGTCGTTTGACCCCACAGTTCTGAAGCAACGTTTGACCCCACAGTTCTGAAGCAACGTTTGATAACGTTCCAGTTGACTTTAGCAGCGTAAAAACCTCCCAAAACGGCTTGTCACAACATCACACCATCAGCTTGTTTCAACATCAGACGCGTGTTGCCGAGGTACACTAAGAGAGAGAGCAGGAGAGAATCGAGACACAGACCAGATAGCCCCCCCACCCCCCCCCCAGCCACACAGCCACACACACACACACACACACACACACACACACACACACACACACACACACACACACACACACACACACACACACACACACACACACACACACACACACACACACACACACACACACACACAGCCTCCTGCCATGCAACCCACTTGGGGATCCACTGTATATCACTTAGGACTGTTACAACTCCCACAACAACACTATCGAGATCAAATAGGCTGTTGCAGCACACACACACACACACACACACACACACACACACAGCAACCTTCCCTCATGCTCATCGTGATAATAGAGCCATTGTTTCCATATGATGATGAGATATGAAGGCCTGGACATTCAGCGTCTGCTCCCCAAACGCCACCCTAATCCTTATATACTGCACTACCTTTTACAGGGCCCTGGTGAAAAAGTAGTGCACTACATAGGGAATAGGGTGCCACTTGGGAAGAACCCTCAATGTGTTATTTGTCTCAGTGCCTGCGGTAGGGGTGGACAGTCTCTCGCTAACAGGACAGTGGACAGTCTCTCACTAACAGGACAGTCTCTCACTAACAGAACAGTGGACAGTCTCTCACTAACAGGACAGTGTATAGTCTCTCACTAACAGGACAGTGGACAGTCTCTCACTAACAGAACAGTGGACAGTCTCTCACTAACAGGACAGTGGACAGTCTCTCACTAACAGGACAGTGGACAGTCTCTCACTAACAGGACAGTGTATAGTCTCTCACTAACAGGACAGTGGACAGTCTCTCACTAACAGAACAGTGGACAGTCTCTCACTAACAGGACAGTGTATAGTCTCTCACTAACAGGACAGTGGACAGTCTCACTGACAGGACAGTGGACAGTCTCTCACTAACAGGACAGTGGACAGTCTCTCACTAACAGGACAGTGGACAGTCTCTCACTAACAGGACAGTGTATAGTCTCTCACTAACAGGACAGTGGACAGTCTCTCACTAACAGAACAGTGGACAGTCTCTCACTAACAGGACAGTGGACAGTCTCTCACTAACAGGACAATAAGACCTATCTACTGTAGGGGTGGGCAGTCTCTCCTACAGCATATAGGTCTCAGCATATACAGTTGAAGTCTGAAGTTTCCATACACCTTAGCCAAATACATTTAAACTCAGTTTTTCACAATCCCTGACATTTAATCTTAGTAAAAATTCACTGTCTTAGGTCAGTTAGGATCACCACTTTATTTTAAGAATGTGAAATGTCGGAATAATAGTAGAGAGAATGATTTATTTCAACTTGTATTTCTTTCATCACATTCCCAGTGGGTCAGAAGTTTACGTACTGTGGCGTACAGCTGGTCGGCCACCAGGGGGAGACTCGTCGAGGCCTTGTTGACAGACGGAGTCTTCATCACGAGGCGATGGCTCCCTCTGCTGGACGTGCCAGGTCTCGACGGGCTCTCCATGCCAGGACTAATTGGGGCTGATTGCTCACCAGCTGTACAAGGCCCATAAAGCTGCCAGAGAGACTGGAGGAGGAAAGGACTCCCGTATAGTTGAGGACGTTTGCAGAGGTACGAGGAGGGAGTTCAGTTTTTGTGCCCGTCAGGCTACAGATACCGGAGCCCAGAAGTACGGTGTCCTGGAGAGGGTCTCATAGGGGAGACTTGTCCCGGAGGGGGTCTCATAGGGGAGACTTGTCCCGGAGGGGGTCTCATAGGGGAGACTTGTCCCGGAGGGGGTCTCATAGGGGAGACTTGTCCCGGAGGGGGTCTCATAGGGGAGACTTGTCTTTTTCTTGTTGATTTATTATTGATTCATTATTTAAATAAACACCCTTGAAACCGAGCTAATCCTACTCCGTCCGTGTCTGATCCGTGTAAAAGTCTTGACCAAACCCCTGCCACAGTACACTCAGTTAGTATTTGGTAGCGTCGCCTTTAAATTGTTTAACTTGGGTCAAATTCTTCTGGTAGCCTTCCACAAGCTTCCCACAATAAATTGGGTGAATTTTGGCCCATTCCTCCTGACAGAGCTGGTGTAACTGAGTCAGGTTTGTAGGCCTCCTTGATCGCACATGCTTTTTCAGTTCTGCCCACAAATGTTCTATGGGATTGAGGTCAGGGCTTTATGGTGGCCACTCCAATACCTCGACTTTGTTGTCCTTAAGCCATTTTGCGACAACTTTGGAAGTATGCTTGGGGTCATTGTCCATTTGGAAGACCCATTTGTGACCAAGCTTTAACTTCCTGACTGATGTCTTGAGATGTTGTTTCAATATATCCACATCATTTTCTCTCCTAATGATGCCATCTATTTTGTGAAGTGCACCAGTCCCTCCTGCAGCAAAGCACCGCCACAACATGATGCTGCCACCCCCGTGCTTCATGGTTGGGATGGTGTTCTTCAGCCTCCCCCTTTTTCCTCCGAGCATATGGTCAAACAGTTCTATTTTTGTTTCATCAGACCAGAGGACATTTCTCTAAAAAATACGATCTGTGTCCCCATGTGCAGTTACAAACCGTAGTCTGGCTTTTTTATGGCGGTTTTGGTTCTGCGTGGTGTGGTGCTGTGTGGTGCTGTGTTTTGCTGTGTGGTGTGGGGCTGTGTGGTGTAGTGCTGTGTGGTGTGGTGTGGTGCTGTGTGGTGTGGTGCTGCGTGGTGCTGTGTGGTGCGGTGTGGTGCTGTGTGGTGTGGTGCTGTGTGGTGTGGGGCTGTGTGGTGTGGTGCTGTGTGGTGTGGTGTGGTGCTGTGTGGTGTGGTGCTGCGTGGTGCTGTGGTGCGGTGTGGTGGTGTGCTGTGTGGTGCTGTGTGGTGTGGGGCTGTGTGGTGTGGTGCTGTGTGGTGTGGTGCTGTGTGGTGTGGTGCTGTGTGGTGTGGTGCTGTGTGGTGGTGTGCTGTGTGGTGCTGTGTGGTGTGGGGCTGTTTGGTGTGGGGCTGTGTGGTGTGGGGCTGTGTGGTGTAGTGCTGTGTGGTGTGGTGTGGTGCTGTGTGGTGTGGTGTGGTGCTGCGTGGTGTGGTGCTGTGTGGTGCTGTGTGCTGTGTGGTGTGGTGTGGTGCTGTGTGGTGTGGTGTGGTGCTGTGTGGTGGTGTGCTGTGTGGTGCTGTGTGCTGTGTGCTGCTGTGTGGTGCTGTGTGTTGTGGTGCTGTGTGCTGCTGTGCTGCTCATCTGGTACAGTATGTAGAGATGTGACCCAGATCTACTGCCAGGAATGTGTGTGTCCCAGATGACCCCCTGTCTTCTACATAGTGCACTACTATTAACCAAGGGCCCAGAGGTCTAACTAGATTAGTTCAGTCCTTGAAAACAATCATCTGTTTTACAGTAACTGATCATATATTTTGTCGTTTTTATTTTGTTTAAACCTTTATTTCAACAGGAAGGTCATGCTGAGACCAAGAAACCTGATCATTGACCCGTTATCTCGATAGAAGATGTCATTGTTATTGAATTAATATCTGATATCTCGTGATGTCATTGAACCCTCTGTAACTATAACACCAAATAGTCTTAGATCATATTGTCAAACGGTAAACTCATTATTAAAAAAAACGACAGCTGAAATAAGTGTGAAAATTACTGCCCTACCAGACTAGTCCACTAGATGGCAGGTTTTACACACAATCAACACAGACTCATTCAGCCTGCCTCCACTCTGTCCAGCTCCACTCCTCTCCACCTTTGATCCCATTGGCTCCTGGAATTACATCGCCTCAGCAGTGAATGTCATCATATTCACTTTAATGCAGCCTACCCCCCCCCCCCCCCCCCCCCCAGAGTATGTCAAACACTAAGCCTGAATTCATTCATCAGATATCAACTTCATGACTAAATCAGGGGCGGACTTAGTGATTTGGATGCCCCCATGCAGAGGCCAATCTGAGTGGTTGAAAGCATCCGAGCGACTGAAACAGCATCCTCTCTGTCTCAGTGTGTGTAGACCATGTATCTGATGCTGTCTCAGTATGTGTAGACCATGTATCTGATGCTGTCTCAGTATGTGTAGACCATGTATCTGATGCTGTCTAGACAGTGAAACAGCACCTCTCTGTCTCAGTATGTGTAGACCATGTATCTGATGCTGTCTAGACAGTGAAACAGCATCCTCTCTGTCTCAGTATGTGTAGACCATGTATCTGATGCTGTCTCAGTATGTGTAGACCTTGTAGCTGATGCTGTCTAGACAGTGAAACAGCACCTCTCTGTCTCAGTATGTGTAGACCATGTATCTGATGCTGTCTCAGTATGTGTAGACCATGTATCTGATGCTGTCTAGACAGTGAAACAGCATCCCCTCTGTCTCAGTATGTGTAGACCATGTATCTGATGCTGTATAGACAGTGAAACAGCACCTCTCTGTCTCAGTATGTGTAGACCATGTATCTGATGCTGTCTGGACAGTGAAACAGCACCTCTCTGTCTCAGTATGTGTAGACCATGTATCTGATGCTGTCTGGACAGTGAAACAGCATCCCCTCTGTCTCAGTATGTGTAGACCATGTATCTGATGCTGTCTGGACAGTGAAACAGCATCCCCTCTGTCTCAGTATGTGTAGACCATGTATCTGATGCTGTCTGGACAGTGAAACAGCATCCCCTCTGTCTCAGTATGTGTAGACCATGTATCTGATGCTGTCTGGACAGTGAAACAGCATCCCCTCTGTCTCAGTATGTGTAGACCATGTATCTGATGCTGTCTCAGTATGTGTAGACCATGTATCTGATGCTGTCTGGACAGTGAAACAGCATCCCCTCTGTCTCAGTATGTGTAGACCATGTATCTGATGCTGTCTGGACAGTGAAACAGCATCCTCTCTGTCTCAGTATGTGTAGACCATGTATCTGATGCTGTCTGGACAGTGAAACAGCATCCTCTCTGTCTCAGTATGTGTAGACCATGTATCTGATGCTGTCTGGACAGTGAAACAGCATCCCCTCTGTCTCAGTATGTGTAGACCATGTATCTGATGCTGTCTGGACAGTGAAACAGCACCTCTCTGTCTCAGTATGTGTAGACCATGTATCTGATGATGTCTGGACAGTGAAACAGCATCCCCTCTGTCTCAGTATGTGTAGACCATGTATCTGATGCTGTCTGGACAGTGAAACAGCATCCTCTCTGTCTCAGTATGTGTAGACCATGTATCTGATGCTGTCTCAGTATGTGTTGACCATGTATCTGATGCTGTCTCAGTATGTGTAGACCATGTATCTGATGCTGTCTGGACAGTGAAACAGCGCCCCCTCTGTCTCAGTATGTGTAGACCATGTATCTGATGCTGTCTGGACAGTGAAACAGCATCCTCTCTGTCTCAGTATGTGTAGACCATGTATCTGATGCTGTCTCAGTATGTGTAGACCATGTATCTGATGCTGTCTCAGTATGTGTAGACCTTGTAGCTGATGCTGTCTAGACAGTGAAACAGCACCTCTCTGTCTCAGTATGTGTAGACCATGTATCTGATGCTGTCTCAGTATGTGTAGACCATGTATCTGATGCTGTCTGGACAGTGAAACAGCGCCCCCTCTGTCTCAGTATGTGTAGACCATGTATCTGATGCTGTCTCAGTGTGTGTAGACCATGTATCTGATGCTGTCTCAGTATGTGTAGACCATGTATCTGATGCTGTCTCAGTATGTGTAGACCATGTATCTGATGCTGTCTAGACAGTGAAACAGCACCTCTCTGTTTCAGTATGTGTAGACCATGTATCTGATGCTGTCTAGACAGTGAAACAGCATCCTCTCTGTCTCAGTATGTGTAGACCATGTATCTGATGCTGTCTCAGTATGTGTAGACCTTGTAGCTGATGCTGTCTAGACAGTGAAACAGCACCTCTCTGTCTCAGTATGTGTAGACCATGTATCTGATGCTGTCTCAGTATGTGTAGACCATGTATCTGATGCTGTCTAGACAGTGAAACAGCATCCCCTCTGTCTCAGTATGTGTAGACCATGTATCTGATGCTGTATAGACAGTGAAACAGCACCTCTCTGTCTCAGTATGTGTAGACCATGTATCTGATGCTGTCTGGACAGTGAAACAGCACCTCTCTGTCTCAGTATGTGTAGACCATGTATCTGATGCTGTCTGGACAGTGAAACAGCATCCTCTCTGTCTCAGTATGTGTAGACCATGTATCTGATGCTGTCTCAGTATGTGTAGACCATGTATCTGATGCTGTCTGGACAGTGAAACAGCATCCCCTCTGTCTCAGTATGTGTAGACCATGTATCTGATGCTGTCTGGACAGTGAAACAGCATCCTCTCTGTCTCAGTATGTGTAGACCATGTATCTGATGCTGTCTCAGTATGTGTAGACCATGTATCTGATGCTGTCTCAGTATGTGTAGACCATGTATCTGATGCTGTCTGGACAGTGAAACAGCGCCCCCTCTGTCTCAGTATGTGTAGACCATGTATCTGATGCTGTCTGGACAGTGAAACAGCATCCTCTCTGTCTCAGTATGTGTAGACCATGTATCTGATGCTGTCTCAGTATGTGTAGACCATGTATCTGATGCTGTCTCAGTATGTGTAGACCTTGTAGCTGATGCTGTCTAGACAGTGAAACAGCACCTCTCTGTCTCAGTATGTGTAGACCATGTATCTGATGCTGTCTCAGTATGTGTAGACCATGTATCTGATGCTGTCTGGACAGTGAAACAGCGCCCCCTCTGTCTCAGTATGTGTAGACCATGTATCTGATGCTGTCTCAGTGTGTGTAGACCATGTATCTGATGCTGTCTCAGTATGTGTAGACCATGTATCTGATGCTGTCTCAGTATGTGTAGACCATGTATCTGATGCTGTCTAGACAGTGAAACAGCACCTCTCTGTCTCAGTATGTGTAGACCATGTATCTGATGCTGTCTAGACAGTGAAACAGCATCCTCTCTGTCTCAGTATGTGTAGACCATGTATCTGATGCTGTCTCAGTATGTGTAGACCTTGTAGCTGATGCTGTCTAGACAGTGAAACAGCACCTCTCTGTCTCAGTATGTGTAGACCATGTATCTGATGCTGTCTCAGTATGTGTAGACCATGTATCTGATGCTGTCTAGACAGTGAAACAGCATCCCCTCTGTCTCAGTATGTGTAGACCATGTATCTGATGCTGTATAGACAGTGAAACAGCACCTCTCTGTCTCAGTATGTGTAGACCATGTATCTGATGCTGTCTGGACAGTGAAACAGCACCTCTCTGTCTCAGTATGTGTAGACCATGTATCTGATGCTGTCTGGACAGTGAAACAGCATCCCCTCTGTCTCAGTATGTGTAGACCATGTATCTGATGCTGTCTCAGTATGTGTAGACCATGTATCTGATGCTGTCTGGACAGTGAAACAGCATCCCCTCTGTCTCAGTATGTGTAGACCATGTATCTGATGCTGTCTGGACAGTGAAACAGCATCCTCTCTGTCTCAGTATGTGTAGACCATGTATCTGATGCTGTCTGGACAGTGAAACAGCATCCCCTCTGTCTCAGTATGTGTAGACCATGTATCTGATGCTGTCTGGACAGTGAAACAGCACCTCTCTGTCTCAGTATGTGTAGACCATGTATCTGATGATGTCTGGACAGTGAAACAGCATCCCCTCTGTCTCAGTATGTGTAGACCATGTATCTGATGCTGTCTGGACAGTGAAACAGCATCCTCTCTGTCTCAGTATGTGTAGACCATGTATCTGATGCTGTCTCAGTATGTGTAGACCATGTATCTGATGCTGTCTGGACAGTGAAACAGCGCCCCCTCTGTCTCAGTATGTGTAGACCATGTATCTGATGCTGTCTGGACAGTGAAACAGCATCCTCTCTGTCTCAGTATGTGTAGACCATGTATCTGATGCTGTCTCAGTATGTGTAGACCATGTATCTGATGCTGTCTCAGTATGTGTAGACCTTGTAGCTGATGCTGTCTAGACAGTGAAACAGCACCTCTCTGTCTCAGTATGTGTAGACCATGTATCTGATGCTGTCTCAGTATGTGTAGACCATGTATCTGATGCTGTCTGGACAGTGAAACAGCGCCCCCTCTGTCTCAGTATGTGTAGACCATGTATCTGATGCTGTCTCAGTATGTGTAGACCATGTATCCTCCCTGTCTCAGTATGTGTAGACCAGGTATCTGATGCTGTCTGGACAGTGAAACAGCACCCCTCTGTCTCAGTATGTGTAGACCATGTATCTGATGCTGTCTGGACAGTGAAACAGCATCTCCTCTGTCTCAGTATGTGTAGACCATGTATCTGATGCTGTCTGGACAGTGAAACAGCTTCCCCTCTGTCTCAGTATGTGTAGACCCTGCATCTGATGCTGTCTGGACAGTGAAACAGCATCCCCTCTGTCTCAGTATGTGTAGACCATGTATCTGATGCTGTCTGGACAGTGAAACAGCACCTCTCTGTCTCAGTATGTGTAGACCATGTATCTGATGATGTCTGGACAGTGAAACAGCATCCCCTCTGTCTCAGTATGTGTAGACCATGTATCTGATGCTGTCTGGACAGTGAAACAGCATCCTCTCTGTCTCAGTATGTGTAGACCATGTATCTGATGCTGTCTCTGTATGTGTAGACCATGTATCTGATGCTGTCTCAGTATGTGTAGACC
Source organism: Oncorhynchus clarkii lewisi (assembly GCF_045791955.1). Lineage (NCBI taxonomy): Eukaryota > Metazoa > Chordata > Actinopteri > Salmoniformes > Salmonidae > Oncorhynchus > Oncorhynchus clarkii. The sequence goes on from NC_092152.1 coordinate 85,755,901, forward strand.
ATGTATCTGATGCTGTCTGGACAGTGAAACAGCGCCCCCTCTGTCTCAGTATGTGTAGACCATGTATCTGATGCTGTCTGGACAGTGAAACAGCATCCTCTCTGTCTCAGTATGTGTAGACCATGTATCTGATGCTGTCTCTGTATGTGTAGACCATGTATCTGATGCTGTCTCAGTATGTGTAGACCATGTATCTGATGATGTCTGGACAGTGAAACAGCATCCCCTCTGTCTCAGTATGTGTAGACCATGTATCTGATGCTGTCTGGACAGTGAAACAGCATCCTCTCTGTCTCAGTATGTGTAGACCATGTATCTGATGCTGTCTGGACAGTGAAACAGCTTCCCCTCTGTCTCAGTATGTGTAGACCATGCATCTGATGCTGTCTGGACAGTGAAACAGCATCCCCTCTGTCTCAGTATGTGTAGACCATGTATCTGATGCTGTCTGGACAGTGAAACAGCACCTCTCTGTCTCAGTATGTGTAGACCATGTATCTGATGATGTCTGGACAGTGAAACAGCGCCCCCTCTGTCTCAGTATGTGTAGACCATGTATCTGATGCTGTCTGGACAGTGAAACAGCATCCTCTCTGTCTCAGTATGTGTAGACCATGTATCTGATAATGTCTCTGTATGTGTAGACCATGTATCTGATGCTGTCTCAGTATGTGTAGACCATGTATCTGATGATGTCTGGACAGTGAAACAGCATCCCCTCTGTCTCAGTATGTGTAGACCATGTATCTGATGCTGTCTGGACAGTGAAACAGCATCCTCTCTGTCTCAGTATGTGTAGACCATGTATCTGATGCTGTCTCAGTATGTGTAGACCATGTATCTGATGCTGTCTCAGTATGTGTAGACCACCAAAACAGAAATACCTTAATACATAAGTATTCATACCTTTTGCTATGAGACTCTAAATTGAGCTCAGGTGCATCCTGTTTCCATTGATCATCCTTGTGATGTTTCTACAACTTGATTGGAGTCCACCTGTGGTAAATTCAATTGATTGGACATGATGTAGAAAGACCTGTAGACCTGTCTATATAAGGTCCCACAGTTGACAGTGCATGTCAGAGCAAAAACCAAGCCGTGAGGTCGAAGGAATTGTCCGTAGAGCTCCGAGACAGGATTGTGTCGAGGTACAGATCTGGGGAAGGGTACCAAAACATTTCTGCAGCATTGAAGGTCCCCAAGAACACAGTGTCCTCCATCATTCTTAAATGGAAGAAGTTTGGAACCACCAAGACTCTCCTAGAGCTGGCCGCTAAGCCAAACTGAGCAATCGGGGGAGAAGGGCGTTGGTCAGGGAGGTGACCAAGAACCCGATGGTCACTTTGACAGAGCTTCAGAGGTCCTCTGTGGAGATAGGAGAACCTTCCAGAATGACAACCATCTCCGCAGCACTCCACCAATCAGGCCTTTATGGTAGAGTGGCCAGACGGAAGCCACTCCTCAGTAAAAGGCACATGACAGCCCGCTTAGAGTTTGCCAAAAGGCACCTAAAGTACTCTCAGACCATGACAAACAAGATTCTCTGGTTTGATGAAACCAAGATTGAACTCTCTGGCCTGAATGCCAAGTGTCACATCTGGAGGAAACCTGGCACCATCCCTACGGTGAAGCATGGTGGTGGCAGTATCATGCTGTGGAGATGTTTTTCAGCAGCAGGGACTGGGAGACTAGTCAGGATCGAGGGAAAGGCCTGTCTGTCTCCCTGCCTGTCTGTCTCCCTGCCTGTCTCCCTGCCTGTCTCCCTGCCTGTCTGTCTCCCTGCCTGTCTGTCTCCCTGCCTGTCTCCCTGCCTGTCTGTCTCCCTGTCTGTCTCCCTGCCTGTCTGTCTCCCTGCCTGTCTGTCTCCCTGCCTGTCTCCCTGCCTGTCTCCCTGCCTGTCTGTCTCCCTGCCTGTCTCCCTGCCTGTCTGTCTCCTTGCCTGTCTCCCTGCCTGTCTGTCTCCCTGTCTGTCTCCCTGTCTGTCTCCCTGCCTGTCTGTCTCCCTGCCTGTCTGTCTCCCTGTCTGTCTCCCTGCCTGTCTCCCTGCCCGCCTCCCTGTCTGTCTCCCTGCCTGTCTCCCTGCCCGCCTCCCTGTCTGTCTCCCTGTCTGTCTCCCTGCCTGTGTCCCTGCCTGTCTCCCTGCCTGTGTCCCTGCCTGTCTCCCTGCCTGTGTCCCTGCCTGTCTCCCTGCCTGTGTCCCTGCCTGTGTCCCTGCCTGTCTCCCTGCCTGTCTCCCTGCCTGTGTCCCTGCCTGTCTCCCTGCCTGTCTCCCTGCCTGTGTCCCTGCCTGTGTCCCTTGCCTCCCTACCACCATGCAGGCAGCAAACTACCGGTGTCCTCTTCTCTTTCTTTCTCAATCTTGCTTCGTCTCAGCGGAGCAAAGAGTCCATGTTCACTTGTCTCACACTCTTCCAAACGGTTCCAAGTGCTTCCGCCCCCACACAGCTCTCCTGCTCTGTAACAGTCTCCCATAGCTGGCAGGCTCGTCACACACCGCGGGGAATGGAGAGTTTTTTCAGCTCCATGTCTTAAATTGTATTTATTCTGGAACATTTGTATGATATACAGCCGTTGTGATGCTGTCTTCACGGGGTGGGGGGGGGGGTGAGGTAGGGGGGGGGGGGGGGGGTGGGTGAGGGGAGTGTGAGGGGAGGGGGGTGCAGAGCTGAGGGGCATGTGACTTCTAAGAAAATTAACAGGATGACTTCATCCCAAATGGGCCTATCAGGCTCTGGTTTAAAGTAGGGCACTTTATAGGGAATGAGGTGCAATTTGGGACACAGAGCTATAGTTTGAGTATGTCGTTAACACAGAAGTGGGATCCCAGAGGGAATAAGGATTCATGGTAGCAGTGGATGTGCCTGTCCCTAATGGCCCAGGTCTAAAGTAGTGCACTACGTAGGGAATAGGGTGCCATAGGGCTCTGGTCTAAAGTAGTGCACTATATAGGGAATAGGATGCCATAGGGCTCTGGTCTAAAGTAGTGCACTATATAGGGAATAGGGTGCCATAGGGCTCTGGTGTAAAGTAGTGTACTACGTAGGGAATAGGGTGCCATAGGGCTCTGGTCTAAAGTAGTGCACTATATAGGGAATAGGGCTCTGGTCTAAAGTAGTGCACTATATAGGGAATAGGGTGCCATAGGGCTCTGGTCTAAAGTAGTGCACTATATAGGGAATAGGGCTCTGGTCAAAAGTAGTGCACTACGTAGGGAATAGGGTGCCATAGGGCTCTGGTGTAAAGTAGTGCACTACGTAGGGAATAGGGTGCCATAGGGCTCTGGTCTAAAGTAGTGCACTATATAGGGAATAGGGCTCTGGTCTAAAGTAGTGCCACTAAATAGGGAATAGGGCTCTGGTCTAAAGTAGTGCCACTAAATAGGGAATAGGGCTCTGGTCTAAAGTAGTACCACTATATAGGGCTCTGGTCTAAAGTAGTACCACTATATAGGGAATAGGGTTCTGGTCTATAGTAGTACCACTATATAGGGAATAGGGCTCTGGTCTATAGTAGTACCACTATATAGGGAATAGGGTTCTGGTCTATAGTAGTACCACTATATAGGGAATAGGGCCCTGGTCTATAGTAGTACCACTATATAGGGAATAGGGCTCTGGTCTATAGTAGTACCACTATATAGGGAATAGGGCTCTGGTCTATAGTAGTACCACTATATAGGGAATAGGGCCCTGGTCTATAGTAGTACCACTAATAGGGAATAGGGCTCTGGTCTATAGTAGTGTACTATATAGGGAATAGGGCTCTGGTCTATAGTAGTACCACTATATAGGGAATAGGGCTCTGGTCTATAGTAGTGTACTATATAGGGAATAGGGAGCCAGTTGGGACACAGAAAGTCAGCTGACTGCATGACTCCATACCGACTTGGAAGCATCATTGCTCCACAACAAACCAAACAACTGTAACTGTGGTTTTTAATGAACTGGAAGGTAAAGATGTTAAAATCAGAAACACAGCTCCATCTCCTCGCCCACACAAGTATAAAAGCAGCCAGCGTTTCACAGAGGGGGGGTCTTACCTCGTAGGCCTAAAGCTGAACACGATTAACGATACAGCGAGGTACTTCCAAAATAAACCTTTTAGGGAGACGATTTCTCGGACGTTCAAGCCAAGTCCTGGACTTAAAAGTTTATATAGATATTCTCCGACCAGAACGTTTCTTAGGCCAGAACTAGACTGAAGCTGTGTCCGCTAGACCTCCAGAACTAGACTGAAGCTGTGTCCGCTAGACCTCCAGAACTAGACTGAAGCTGTGTCCGCTAGACCTCCAGAACTAGACTGAAGCTGTGTCCGCTAGACCTCCAGAACTAGACTGAAGCTGTGTCCGCTAGACCTCCCCTGTGAGTCTTGATACCACTAATCTAAGGGCTGCCTTAGGCCAGAACTAGACTGAAGTTGTGTCCGCTAGACCTCCCCTTTGAGTCTTCATACCACTAATCTAAGGGCTGCCTTTGAGGCTGTATCATACAATGCTGAGTGTGTCTTCTCTAGTCAAAACAGACAGGAAAGAGCAAGGGAGCATCCCAAATGGCACCCTATTCCCTATATAGTGCACTACTTTAGACCAGAGCCCTATTCCCTATATAGTGGTACTACTATAGACCAGAGCCCTATTCCCTACCTAGTGGTACTACTATAGACCAGAGCCCTATTCCCTATATAGTGGTACTACTATACACCAGAGCCCTATTCCCTATATAGTGGTACTACTATAGACCAGAGCCCTATTCCCTACATAGTGGTACTACTATATACCAGAGCCCTATTCCCTATATAGTGGTACTACTATAGACCAGAGCCCTATTCCCTATATAGTGGTACTACTATAGACCAGAGCCCTATTCCCTATATAGTGCACTTCTTTAGATCAGGGCCCATAACCACCCTATTCCCTATATAGTGCACTACTTTAGACCAGGACCTATAGGGCTATTTAGGGAATAGGGTGCCATTTGGGACACCCACAGAGGATAGAGCAAATATTTGTCCCAGGAGTCACGCCAACCCCTGTATGATGATGGTGTAATTAAAGGGACAGGGTTGTTAAAGTCAGAGGCTCTATTAGGCTCTGTGGTGAAGCAGTGGTGGAGACATGCCCTTTAAGACACTAATGAAGCTAATGAGTGTTTTGTCACAATATCACCTCAGGTAGAGGCTCTGTGTTGTGGTGAGTGTCTGATCTAGTCATGGAGGGGTTTGGACCACTGGCCAGGCAGATGAGTGTCTGATCTAGTCAGGGAGGGGTTTGGACCACTGGCCAGACAGGTGAGTGTCTGATCTAGTCAGGGAGGGGTTTGGACCACTGGCCAGGCAGATGAGTGTCTGATCTAGTCAGGGAGGGGTTTGGACCACTGGCCAGACAGGTGAGTGTCTGATCTAGTCAGGGAGGGGTTTGGACCACTGGCCAGGCAGATGAGTGTCTGATCTAGACAGGGAGGGGTTTGGACAACTGGCCAGACAGGTGAGTGTCTGATCTAGTCAGGGAGGGGTTTGGACCACTGGCCAGACAGGTGAGTGTCTGATCTAGTCAGAGAGGGGTTTGGACCACTGGCCAGGCAGATGAGTGTCTGATCTAGTCAGGGAGGGGTTTTAGCCACTGGCCAGCCAGATGACTTTCTGATCTAGTCAGGGAGGGGTTTCAGCCACTGGCCAGACAGATGAGTGTCTGATCTAGTCAGGGAGGGGTTTTGGCCACTGGCCAGCCAGATGACTTTCTGATCTAGTCAGGGAGGGGTTTCAGCCACTGGCCAGACAGATGAGTGTCTGATCTAGTCAGGGAGGGGTTTTGGCCACTGACCAGCCAGATGAGTGTCTGATCTAAACAGGGAGGGTTTGGCCACTGGCCAGCCAGATGAGTGTCTGATCTAAACAGGGAGGGTTTTGGCCACTGACCAGCCAGATGAGTGTCTGATCTAAACAGGGAGGGTTTGGCCACTGGCCAGCCAGATGAGTGTCTGATCTAAACAGGGAGGGTTTGGCCACTGGCCAGCCAGATGAGTGTCTGATCTAAACAGGGAGGGTTTTGGCCACTGACCAGCCAGATGAGTGTCTGATTTAAACAGGGAGGGCTTGGCCACTGGCCAGCCAGATGAGTGTCTGATCTAAACAGGGAGGGTTTGGCCACTGGCCAGCCAGATGAGTGTCTGATCTAAACAGGGAGGGCTTGGCCACTGGCCAGCCAGATGAGTGTCTGATCTAAACAGGGAGGGTTTGGCCACTGGCCAGCCAGATGAGTGTCTGATCTAAACAGGGAGGGTTTGGCCACTGGCCAGCCAGATGAGTGTCTGATCTAAACAGGGAGGGTTTGGCCACTGGCCAGCCAGATGAGTGTCTGATCTAAACAGGGAGGGTTTTGGCCACTGGCCAGCCAGATGAGTGTCTGATCTAAACAGCGTGGGTTTGGCCACTGGCCAGCCAGATGAGTGTCTGATCTAAACAGGGAGGGTTTTGGCCACTGACCAGCCAGATGAGTGTCTGATCTAAACAGGGAGGGTTTGGCCACTGGCCAGCCAGATGAGTGTCTGATCTAAACAGGGAGGGTTTGGCCACTGGCCAGCCAAATGAGTGTCTGATCTAAACAGGGAGGGTTTGGCCACTGGCCAGCCAGATGAGTGTCTGATCTAAACAGGGAGGGTTTGGCCACTGGCCAGTCAGATGAGTGTCTGATCTAAACAGGGAGGGTTTTGGCCACTGACCAGCCAGATGAGTGTCTGATTTAAACAGGGAGGGCTTGGCCACTGGCCAGCCAGATGAGTGTCTGATCTAAACAGGGAGGGCTTGGCCACTGGCCAGCCAGATGAGTGTCTGATCTAAACAGGGAGGGTTTGGCCACTGGCCAGCCAGATGAGTGTCTGATCTAAACAGGGAGGGTTAGGCCACTGGCCAGCCAGATTAATGTGTCTGATCTAAACAGGGAGGGTTTGGCCACTGGCCAGCCAGATGAGTGTCTGATCTAAACAGGGAGGGTTTTGGCCACTGGCCAGCCAGATGAGTGTCTGATCTAAACAGCGTGGGTTTGGCCACTGGCCAGCCAGATGAGTGTCTGATCTAAACAGGGAGGGTTTTGGCCACTGACCAGCCAGATGAGTGTCTGATCTAAACAGGGAGGGTTTGGCCACTGGCCAGCCAGATGAGTGTCTGATCTAAACAGGGAGGGTTTGGCAAATGACCAGCCAGACTAGTAGACTAATTTTGATTAGCCTGTTGACATTCGGGTCCAACATCTGTGCCATGCAATATTTGACAAGACTCAAAATTCAGTGGTCTGGAAGGTTAGTTTGACAGTCTGAAACTGTCTGGTTGTAGTAGAGAGATGTGTGTGTCAGAGGAGGCTGGTGGGAGGATATATAGGAGGATGGGCTCTTTGTAATGGCTGGAATGGAATCAATGGCATGTATCAAACACATGGAAACCACACGTCCATTTATGCAATTTAAGCCGCTACAATGAGCCCATCCTCCTATAGCTTCTCCCACCAGCCTCCACTGGTGTGTGTGTGTGTGTGTGTGTGTTGATGTCAGCGGGTTTATTCTGTTTTTGTCTTTGGGAGGAAGACGGAGGTCATGTGATCCAGACCAGACTAGTGTTTGTTAGAAAAATAAAAGAAGAAGGAAGGAAAAACAAGGTTGTATTATGTTGTAGTGGAGACAGGGAGTTTAACAACATGGCTACTAAAGGTTGTAGTGGAGACAGGGAGTTTAACAACATGGCTACTAAAGGTTGTAGTGGAGACAGGGAGTTTAACAACATGGCTACTAAAGGTTGTAGTGGAGACAGGGAGTTTAACAACATGGCTACTAAAGGTTGGAGTGGAGACAGGGAGTTTAACAACATGGCTACTAAAGGTTGTAGTGGAGACGGGGAGTTTAACAACATGGCTACTAAAGGTTGGAGTGGAGACAGGGAGTTTAACAACATGGCTACTAAAGGTTGGAGTGGAGACAGGGAGTTTAACAACATGGCTACTAAAGGTTGGAGTGGAGACAGGGAGTTTAACAGCATGGCTACTAAAGGTTGGAGTGGAGACAGGGAGTTTAACAACATGGCTACTAAAGGTTGGAGTGGAGACAGGGAGTTTAACAACATGGCTACTAAAGGTTGGAGTGGAGACAGGGAGTTTAACAACATGGCTACTAAAGGTTGTAGTGGAGACAGGGAGTTTAACAACATGGCTACTAAAGGTTGTAGTGGAGACAGGGAGTGTAACAACATGGCTACTAAAGGTTGTAGTGGAGACAGGGAGTGTAACAACATGGCTACTAAAGGTTGGAGTGGAGACGGGGAGTTTAACAACATGGCTACTAAAGGTTGGAGTGGAGACAGGGAGTTTAACAACATGGCTACTAAAGGTTGTAGTGGAGACAGGGAGTTTAACAACATGGCTACTAAAGGTTGGAGTGGAGACGGGGAGTTTAACAACATGGCTACTAAAGGTTGTTGTGGAGACAGGGAGTTTAACAACATGGCTACTAAAGGTTGGAGTGGAGACAGGGAGTTTAACAACATGGCTACTAAAGGTTGTAGTGGAGACAGGGAGTTTAACAACATGGCTACTAAAGGTTGGAGTGGAGACGGGGAGTTCAACAACATGGCTACTAAAGGTTGGAGTGGAGACGGGGAGTTTAACAACATGGCTACTAAAGGTTGTAGTGGAGACAGGGAGTTTAACAACATGGCTACTAAAGGTTGGAGTGGAGACAGGGAGTTTAACAACATGGCTACTAAAGGTTGGAGTGGAGACAGGGAGTTTAACAACATGTCTACTAAAGGTTGGAGTGGAGACAGGGAGTTTAACAACATGGCTACTAAAGGTTGGAGTGGAGACAGGGAGTTTAACAACATGGCTACTAAAGGTTGGAGTGGAGACGGGGAGTTTAACAGCATGGCTACTAAAGGTTGGAGTGGAGACAGGGAGTTTAACAACATGGCTACTAAAGGTTGGAGTGGAGACAGGGAGTTTAACAACATGGCTACTAAAGGTTGGAGTGGAGACGGGGAGTTTAACAACATGGCTACTAAAGGTTGGAGTGGAGACAGGGAGTTTAACAACATGGCTACTAAAGGTTGGAGTGGAGACAGGGAGTTTAACAACATGGCTACTAAAGGTTGGAGTGGAGACAGGGAGTTTAACAACATGGCTACTAAAGGTTGGAGTGGAGACAGGGAGTTTAACAACATGGCTACTAAAGGTTGGAGTGGAGACAGGGAGTTTAACAACATGGCTACTAAAGGTTGGTGTGGAGACAGGGAGTTTAACAACATGGCTACTAAAGGTTGGAGTGGAGACAGGGAGTTTAACAACATGGCTACTAAAGGTTGGAGTGGAGACGGGGAGTTTAACAACATGGCTACTAAAGGTTGTATTATGTTGTAGTGGAGACGGGAGTTTAACAACATGGCTACTAAAGGTTGGAGTGGAGACAGGGAGTTTAACAACATGGCTACTAAAGGTTGGAGTGGAGACGGGGAGTTTAACAACATGGCTACTAAAGGTTGTATTATGTTGTAGTGGAGACAGGGAGTTTAACAACATGGCTACTAAAGGTTGTATTATGTTGGAGTGGAGACAGTGAGTTTAACAACATGGCTACTAAAGGTTGGAGTGGAGACGGGGAGTTTAACAACATGGCTACTAAAGGTTGGAGTGGAGACGGGGAGTTTAACAACATGGCTACTAAAGGTTGGAGTGGAGACAGGGAGTTTAACAACATGGCTACTAAAGTTTGGAGTGGAGACAGGGAGTTTAACAACATGACTACTAAAGGTTGGAGTGGAGACGGGGAGTTTAACAACAAGGGTAAGTCTTAAATAGCTCCCTATTCCCTATATAGTAGTGCAGTACTTTTGACCAGAGTACTAAGAATTGCACTATAGAGAATAGGGAGCCATTTGGGGCACACGAAGCGAGGGTCAGACTAAGGACAAGGCAGAATAAGGATAATTGTTAATGTTCCCAGAGATGTTTAAAGGTGCATTCTGGGATTTGTACATCCATATTTGGATTTTAAATGAATGATACACACACACACACACACACACACGCACACACACACACACACACACACACACACACACACACACACACACACACACACACACACACACACACACACACACACTCTGCAGTCCTTAGGGTACCCTAAAACAACTTTAGTGCATGGTCATTATTCAGAGATCCTTCCAAGAATGCATTCCAATAGGCACCCTATTCCCTACGTAGTGCACTACTTTAGACCTGTGCCCTATGAAGTAGGGAATAGTGCTCTGATCTGGCACAACTTGACCACCAGTCCACCTTCCTGCTTTAATTTTAATGCTGATTAGGGAGTTTAAGGTGGTTTTAGTGGAAATGTGGACTTTAAGACCCTAGAGCTGATTGTAGTGCCCTAACTAATCTAATCTACAGCGACCGGCAAGAGCTCATGATGTAGACTGGTACCTACTACCGATACTACACAAATGTGTGTGTGTGTGTGTGTGTGTGTGTGTGTGTGTGTGTGTGTGTGTGTGTGTGTGTGTGTGTGTGTGTGTGTGTGTGTGTGTGTGTGTGTCTATACTACGGTAGTGCCTGGTCATTGCTGAGAGATTTGACCAGCACACTGAACACCTGAACACTGGTTGACACCATTTAAACTGAACATCTGAACACTGGTTGACCCCATTTACCCTGAACACCTGAACACTGGTTGACCCAGTCACACTGAACACCTGAACACTGGTTGACCCAGTCACACTTAACACCTGAACACTGGTTGACCCCATTTACCCTGAACACCTGAACACTGGTTGACCCAGTCACACTGAACACCTGAACACTGGTTGACCCCATTTACTCTGAACACCTGAACACTGGTTGACACCATTTACCCTGATCACCTGAACACTGGTTGACCCTATTTACTCTGCACTCCTGAACACTGGTTGACCCCATTTACTCTGAACACCTGAACACTGGTTGACACCATTTACCCTGAACACCTGAACACTGGTTGACCCTATTTACTCTGCACTCCTGAACACTGGTTGACACCATTTACCCTGAACACCTGAACACTGGTTGACCCCATTTACCCTGAACACCTGAACAATGGTTGACACCATTTACCCTGATCACCTGAACACTGGTTGACCCCATTTACCCTGAACACTTGACCTGTGAGTATTTGACAGAATTGTAGGTTTTGATGAATAAAAGTTGTAAATAGGCTTTATGTAGTTCATGACCCCAGGGTAGCAACACAGACATAATACGTGATTTCAACGGGACTTTATCCATTCTGATAGTTTTATACTGTGTAATCCAAATCCAACTTGCCTCGCAGCATTATGGGTAAAACATTGAGGCCTAGTTAACTGGTGAACTGTTGGAATCATGGAAATATACGGATTATTCTAATTCTATATTTGGAATATAGTGGGCAACAGTTTGAATACGTTGAAGCTCTGTGTGGGAAGCGGCAGGGCTCGGTGTGGGAAGAGGGCAGGGCTCGGTGTGGGAAGAGGCAGGGCTCGGTGTGGGAAGAGGCAGGGCTCGGTGTGGGAAGCGGGCAGGGCTCGGTGTGGGAAGAGAGCAGGGCTCGGTGTGGAAAGAGGCAGGGCTCGGTGTGGGAAGAGGCAGGGCTCGGTGTGGGAAGAGGCAGAGCTCGGTGTGGGAAGAGGCAGGGCTTGGTGTGGGAAGAGGCAGGGCTCGGTGTGGGAAGAGGCAGGGCTCGGTGTGGGAAGAGGCAGGGCTCGGTGTGGGAAGAGGCAGGGCTCGGTGTGGGAAGAGGCAGGGCTCGGTGTGGGAAGCGGGCAGGGCTCGGTGTGGGAAGAGGCAGGACTCGGTGTGGAAAGAGGCAGGGCTCGGTGTGGGAAGAGGCAGGGCTCGGTGTGGAAAGAGGCAGGGCTCGGTGTGGGAAGAGGCAGGGCTCGGTGTGGGAAGAGGCAGGACTCGGTGTGGGAAGAGGCAGGGCTCGGTGTGGGAAGAGGCAGGGCTCGGTGTGGGAAGAGGCAGGGCTCGGTGTGGGAAGAGGCAGGGCTCGGTGTCGGAAGAGGCAGGGCTCGGTGTGGCAGGGCTCACAGAGCACACAACCCCTTTATTCAATTCACTGTGGATCAGGGCCTACAGAGCACACAACCCCTTTATTCAATACACTGTGGATCAGGACCCACAGAGCACACAACCCCTTTATTCAATTCACTGTGGATCAGGACCCACAGAGCATCCCCTTTATTCAATTCACTGTGGATCAGGACCCACAGAGCACACAACCCCTTTATTCAATACACTGTGGATCAGGACCCACAGAGCACACAACCCCTTTATTCAACCCCTTTATCTTTGAACTCCAAAGGGTAACAGCCTCCTCCTCTCCTGAGGTTGGGCTGTATGACTGACACAGCACTTTTAGTGCTCTCTGCTGCCTGCCAGGCTGCCACCTATCACACAGAACCAAGCTGCCACCTATCACACAGAACCAAGAGCCAAGCTGCCACCTATCACACAGAACCAAGAGCCAAGCTGCCACCTATCACACAGAACCAAGAGCCAAGCTGCCACCTATCACACAGAACCAAGAGCCAAGCTGCCATCTATCACACAGAACCAAGAGCCAAGCTGCCACCTATCACACAGAACCGAGAGCCAAGCACATGGCCTTGCCCTGTCTGTGCCCACCCCACCGTGTCCAGCCCCCTGCCCTGCCCACATTCTGCAGCCAACTGTAGAACAGCAGAGCTAACCCTGAAGTCCAGTCAGACAGACAGTCAGACAGCCAGCCAGTCTGCCAGTCAGACAGTCAGACAGTCAGTTAGTCAGCCAGTCAGTCAGACAGTCAGTCAGTCAGCCAGTCAGACAGTTAGTCAGACAGCCAGCCAGTCAGCCAGTCAGTCAGTCAGTCAGTCAGACAGTCAGTTAGCCAGCCAGTCAGACAGTCAGTCAGCCAGCCAGTCAGTCAGTTAGAAATTTTGTTCAAGCTGCCCATGGCCTGGGCATTAACAGAAACCAGATTGAAGCTGCCCATGGACTGAGCATTAACAGAAACCAGATTGAAGCTGCCCATGGCCTGGGCATTAACAGAAACCAGATTGAAGCTGCCCATGGCCTGGGCATTAACAGAAGCCAGATTGAAGCTGCCCATGGCCTGGGCATTAACAGAAGGCAGATTGAAGCTGCCCATGGCCTGGGCATTAACAGCAGGCAGATTGAAGCTGCCCATAGCCTGGGCATTAACAGAAGGCAGATTGAAGCTGCCCATGGCCTGGGTTTAACAGAAGGCAGATTGAAGCTGCCCATGGCCTGGGCATTAACAGAAGGCAGATTGAAGCTGCCCATGGCCTGGGCATTAACAAAAACCAGATTAAAGCTGCCCATGGCCTGGGCATTAACTGAAGGCAGATTGAAGCTGCCCATGGCCTGGGTTTAACAGAAACCAGATTGAAGCTACCCATGGCCTGGGCATTAACAGAAGGCAGATTGAAGCTGCCCATGGCCTGGGTTTAACAGAAACCAGATTGAAGCCGCCCATGGCCTGGGCATTAACAGAAACCAGATTGAAGCTGCCCAGGGCCTGGGTTTAACAGAAACCAGATTGAAGCTGCCCATGGCCTGGGTTTAACAGAAACCAGATTGAAGCTGCCCATGACCTGGGCATTAACAGAAGGCAGATTGAAGATGCCCATGGCCTGGGTTTAACAGAAACCAGGTTGAAGCTGCCCATGGCCTGGGTTTAACAGAAACCAGATTAAAGCTGCCCATGGCCTGGGCATTAAATGAATGCAGATTGAAGCTGCCCATAGCCTGGGCATTAACAGAAACCAGATTGAAGCTGCCCATGGCCTGGGCATTAACAGAAGGCAGATTGAAGCTGCCCATGGCCTGGGCATTAACAGAAACCAGATTGAAGCTGCCTATGGCCTGGGCATTAACAGAAGGCAGATTGAAGCTGCCCATGGCCTGGGCATTAACAGAAACCAGATTGAAGCTGATCATGGCCTGGGCATTAACAGAAGGCAGATTGAAGCTGCCCATGGCCTGGGCATTAACAGAAACCAGATTGAAGCTGCCCATGGCCTGGGTTTAACAGAAGGCAGATTGAAGCTGCCCATGGCCTGGGCATTAACAGAAGGCAGATTGAAGCTGCCCATGGCCTGGGTTTAACAGAAACCAGATTGAAGCCGCCCATGGCCTGGGCATTAACAGAAACCAGATTGAAGCTGCCCAGGGCCTGGGTTTAACAGAAACCAGATTGAAGCTGCCCATGGCCTGGGTTGAACAGAAACCAGATTGAAGCTGCCCATGGCCTGGGCATTAACAGAAGGCAGATTGAAGCTGCCCATGGCCTGGGTTTAACAGAAACCAGATTGAAGCTGCCCATGGCCTGGGTTTAACAGAAACCAGATTGAAGCTGCCTATGGCCTGGGTTTAACAGAAACCAGATTGAAGCTGCCCATGGCCTGGGTTTAACAGAAGGCAGATTGAAGCTGCCCATGGCCTGGGCATTAACAGAAACCAGATTGAAGCTGACCATGGCCTGGGTTTAACAGAAACCAGATTGAAGCTGCGCATGGCCTGGGTTTAACAGAAACCAGATTAAAGCTGCCCATGGCCTGGGCATTAACTGAATGCAGATTGAAGCTGCCCATGGCCTGGGCATTAACAGAAACCAGATTGAAGCTGCCCATGGCCTGGGCATTAACAGAAACCAGATTAAATCTGCCCATGGCCTGGGCATTAACTGAAGGCAGATTGAAGCTGCCCATGGCCTGGGCATTAACAGAAGCCAGATTGAAGCTGCCCATGGCCTGGGCATTAACAGAAGGCAGATTGAAGCTGCCCATGGCCTGGGCATTAACAGAAGGCAGATTGAAGCTGCCCAGGGCCTGGGCATTAACAGAAGGCAGATTGAAGCTGCCCATGGCCTGGGTTTAACAGAAGGCAGATTGAAGCTGCCCATGGCCTGGGCATTAACAGAAGGCAGATTGAAGCTGTCCATGGCCTGGGCATTAACAGAAGGCAGATTGAAGCTGCCCATGTTCTGGTTATTAACAGAAGGCAGACTGAAGCTGCCCATGACCTGGGCATTAACAGAAGGCAGATTGAAGCTGCCCATGGCCTGTGCATTAACAGAAACCAGATTGAAGCTGCCCATTGCCTGGGCATTAACAGAAACCAGATTAAAGCTGCCCAAGGCCTGGGCATTAACTGAAGGCAGATTGAAGCTGCCCATGGCCTGGGCATTAACAGAAGCCAGATTGAAGCTGCCCATGGCCTGGGCATTAACAGAAGGCAGATTGAAGCTGCCCATGGCCTGGGCATTAACAGAAGGCAGATTGAAGCTGCCCATAGCCTGGGCATTAACAGAAGGCAGATTGAAGCTGCCCATGGCCTGGGCATTAACAGAAGGCAGACTGAAGCTGCCCATGACCTGGGCATTAACAGAAGGCAGATTGAAGCTGCCCATGGCCTGTATATTAACAGAAGGCAGATTGAAGCTGCCCATGGCCTGGTCATTAACATAAGGCAGATTGAAGCTGCCCATGTTCTGGGTTTAACAGAAACCAGATTGAAGCTGCCCATGGCCTGGGTTTAACAGAAACCAGATTAAAGCTGCCTATGGCCTGGGTTTAACAGAAACCAGATTGAAGCTGCCCATGGACTGGGTTTAACAGAAGGCAGATTGAAGCTGCCCATGGCCTGGGCATTAACAGAAACCAGATTGAAGCTGCCCATGGCCTGGGTTTAACAGAAACCAGATTGAAGCTGCCCATGGCCTGGGTTTAACAGAAACCAGAATAAAGCTGCCCATGGCCTGGGCATTAACTGAATGCAGATTGAAGCTGCCCATGGCCTGGGCATTAACAGAAACCAGATTGAAGCTGCCCATGGCCTGGGCATTAACAGAAACCAGATTGAAGCTGCCCATGGCCTGGGCATTAACAGAAACCAGATTGAAGCTGCCCATGGCCTGGGCATTAACTGAAGGCAGATTGAAGCTGCCCATGGCCTGGGCATTAACAGAAGCCAGATTGAAGCTGCCCATGGCCTGGGCATTAACAGAAGCCAGATTGAAGCTGCCCATGGCCTGGGTTTAACAGAAGGCAGATTGAAGCTGCCCATGGCCTGGGTTTAACAGAAGGCAGATTGAAGCTGCCCATGGCCTGGGTTTAACAGAAGGCAGATTGAAGCTGCCCATGGCCTGGGTTTAACAGAAGGCAGATTGAAGCTGCCCATGGCCTGGGCATAAACAGAAACCAGATTGAAGCTGCCCATGGCCTGGGCATTAACAGAAGGCAGATTGAAGCTGCCCATGGCCTGGGCATTAACAGAAACCAGATTGAAGCTGATCATGGCCTGGGCTTTAACAGAAGGCAGATTGAAGCTGCCCATGGCCTGGGCATTAACAGAAACCAGATTGAAGCTGCCCATGGCCTGGGCATTAACAGAAGGCAGATTGAAGCTGCCCATGGCCTGGGCATTAACAGAAGGCAGATTGAAGCTGCCCCTGGCCTGGGTTTAACAGAAGGCAGATTGAAGCTGCCCATGGCCTGGGCATTAACAGAAACCAGATTGAAGCTGCCCATGGCCTGGGTTTAACAGAAGGCAGATTGAAGCTGCCCATGGCCTGGGCATTAACAGAAACCAGATTGAAGCTGCCCATGGCCTGGGTTTAACAGAAGGCAGATTGAAGCTGCCCATGGCCTGGGCATGAACAGAAACCAGATTGAAGCTGCCCATGGCCTGGGCATTAACAGAAACCAGATTGAAGCTGCCCATGGCCTGGGCATTACAGTTTTTTTCGATTGCTAAACGACAGTGGACACAACTGGAGTCACATGTGCAAAACTCTAACTACAGTCTGCTCAGCAGCAGTTAATGTGGACCAAACTCTAGTTCGTTTTTCATTGCTTGAACACAGTTTTCAAAACTCTACACACTTATCCCATGACTTTAACCACAACCTGCACAACACTGTGGATTTACAGCACTTTGTTCAAATGCTAACACACTGCTGTCAAAACTGTGAACCACACATTCAAAACGGAATAGATTTCAGCCTTGTGCCTTTCAAACACTGCTGATTGCAATTTCAGCTGAAAGGCTAAGCAGGTGTCTTGTTTTAGACTTGTTAGTGAACACACGCACATATTACAGTATATATAGGTAGAGCTCAGAAAGACTCATTTTGGAAATGGAACAAGGAAGATGGGTTCGTGGAGGGAGAAGGGTGGCAGGGAGAGGGCGGATGCGTGGAGGAAGACAAAGAAGACAAAGAGCTGTTATTTCAGATGAAATAAGGGCTACACTTATAGACCATGTCGTGAACCATGGTCTCTCATTGAGAGAGGCAGGGTTGAGGGTGCAACCCAATCTGCAAAGATCCACAGTGGCATCTGTAATGCGAATTTTCCATCATGCAAACAGGTGAGAGTTACATCCTTACAGTAAATTAAAACATTACAGGAATCTATTTTGTATTGCAATTATAGAATATTTACACAGATATATATTACAGTAAGTTTGACTGTAAAATATATTTTTACAACAGGACCCAAAGGCTGCCCCCAACAGGGGGAAGAGGAAAAATATTTTCAGATGCGCAGGAAAATGCCATTGTTGACATGGTTGTTGTCAACAATGCAATAAAACTGCGGGAGATTCAAGATAGAGTGCTGGCTGATAATGATATATTTGAAAATGTTAATTCTGTCAGCACAACAACTATTGCTCGAGTCCTAAAGAAACACCAAGTTACAATGAAACAGTTATACACTGTACCGTTCGAGAGAAACAGTGAACGGGTAAAAGAGCAAAGATACCAATATGTCCAGGTAAGACGTACACAGCTATACAAAATATAAACACTAGCATTTCTACAGTAAAACTGTGCACTTACTGTTTTTCAGAGAGTAATGGATGTGGAAGCACTGGAAAGACCACATTCATTTGTATTTATCGATGAAGCTGGATTTAACCTTGCCAAAACACGGCGCTGAGGAAGGAATGTTATAGGTCAAAGGGGGGGAAATATCACCATGTGTGCTGCAATGGCCAATGATGGTTTGCTTCTCAACACACCACTCATTGGCCCATACAACACAGAAAGGCTTATAGCTTTCCTAGAACAGCTCTATGCTCAGCTACTGCCAGCAGAACAGGGGGAGCCAGTAAGAAACCCCCAAGTTTTTGTCATAGTTTGTGATAGCGTTGCTTTTCACCACTCTGCAGCTGTCACAGGTTGGTTTGCAGCACATCACAGATTTATGGTTTTGTACCTGCCTGCATATTCACCCTTCCTCAACCCAATAGAGGAGTTTTTCTCTGCCTGGAGGTGGAAAGTGTTTGGTCACCACCCACATGACCAAATGTCTCTTTTG
>NC_092152.1:85779275-85801775 GCF_045791955.1 Oncorhynchus clarkii lewisi
TCTGGAACACAGAGAAAGTTTGCATGGGGTTGAAATAGAAGGTTGGATTTCTGAGGGAATTCCTGATTCTACCTGGGTTATGTTGGAGAGGCTTCCATTAAACAACACCCTCTGTCTTCTCTGTTAGACAGATACCACTGTGTCATCAAAGATCTAACTGTTAGACAGATACCACTGTGTCATCAAAGATCTAACTGTTAGACAGATACCACTGTATCATCAAAGATCTAACTGTTAGACAGATACCACTGTGTCATCAAAGATCTAACTGTTAGACAGATACCACTGTATCATCAAAGATCTAACTGTTAGACAGATACCACTGTATCATCAAAGATCTAAGTGAGTTTCAGAGGTAGTCAGTGCATGAATGTTATCTGTTAATAGCAAGTTATTGATTTAATCAACCTTGTTTCATAGGCTACATATGATAATGTGGGCTATTTTTATGAACATTTCTGGGATTCTTGAATGTTTTCATTGCTTTACTTGGGAGGCTTATCAGAGGTAGACATGAAAGTGATGTTTATGTTTGAGCTGATAGTGCAGGGTGAGCTGCACACAGTGGACTTCCTAGTAGAGCAAACCGCCTCAGTGCTAACAGTATAACTCAGTTTCATAGGCGCGTGGTAACTGCATACAACAGCTGTAGGATTGACAGAGGCATTCAGGGGAGATAGAGCGACATGCATTAAGTTACGTCCAACGCCCCTGGGACAATGTACAGCAGCACTACGACAACTCAGCGACACAATGGTAGGGATTATCTGAGCAGGGCTTGTGTCACCGATAAAACATTGTCTCAATGGTAGGGATTATCTGAGCAGGGCTTGTGTCACCGATAAATCATTGTCTCAATGGTAGGGATTATCTGAGCAGGGCTTGTGTCCCTCGATAAATCATTGTCTCAATGGTAGGGATTATCTGAGCAGGGCTTGTGTCACCGATAAATCATTGTCTCAATGATTTTACAGTAGCACAACATGTGTGGTTCCTAACTAGACTGATATTACAGTAACACAACATGTGTGGTTCCTAACTAGACTGATTTTACAGTAACACATGATTCAACACACGTTTCCCATCTCCGTCAGGCCTTTAACTTTCCAAAGCAGTTCAACCGTGGTTCATTACGATGATAGAATGTATCGACATAGATGTATCATTTCTCAAATCAAGGAAATGACACGTACACAAGTCCACAATGGGATTATCAGATAAGCATTACCACTGTTCCTGTCATATTGATGTGACTTCCTGGATGAATCATTGTGTCGGTCTCACCCTGATACCCGACACCTCTACGTGCTGCTCGTCCCATCACCGTTCCTTTCCCAGAGGTAAAGATTCGTCTCAACCTGTCCAGGGGAATCACCAGCAGGAAGTGGTCGCCGCGTACGTCCTGTCGCGCGATGTCACGTCCTGTCTGCAGAGACGTTGAGCTGTCACCGAGTCTTTCTCTCCTGACAGGTCGGACTGGTTCTGGATGAGACAGGTGTGTGAAGGTATGATATACAGGATGAGACAGGTGTGTGTGTGTGTGTGGTGTGTGTGTGTGTGTGTGTGTGTGTGTGTGTGTGTGTGTGTGTGGTATGTGTGTGTTTGCATGTGCGATGATACAGGTGTGTTTGTTTGTGTGTGTGTGTGTGCGTTTGCGATGATACAGGTGTGTAGGTGTGTATGTACAGTCCTGTAGGGGATGGGCTTGGCTGCTGATTCAACTCTACTGGAACCACAGTATCAGTCAGATGTTTGGACAAACCGACTCATTCAAGGGTTTGTCTTTATTTTGACTATTTTCTACATTGTAGAATAATATTGAAGACATCAACACTAGGAATCAACACATATGGAGTCATGTAGTAACCAAAAATGTGTTAAACAAATCAAAACATATTTTAGATTTGAGATTCTTCAAAGTAGCCATGTCACAATTCTTCAAAATCGAACCCAGAAGCAGACCAGGACAAGGAGAGTAGGAAGAAGGTGAGTATTTATTTACAAGTGAATGTGAATGGGTAGATATATCCAGGTGGTGTAGCGGGTAGCGGTGGTGAGTTGATGGGAGTAAATAGGTGGATCCAATGGGGAAGCGGAATCCTCTGACGACCAGGCGGGAATGGGGTAAATGATCCGGGTGAGTAACTGAAGACAGAATAAACAGAGGTAAGTTCAAGGCAAGTAATACGTAACAAACAACAAAACAAATTCTATCCAACTTGAGGCTGATACTCTGGCACAACATACTGTTCATGGCTAACGATCCGGCAGGGAATGGATGTCAGGTCAGAGCTTTTGAAGGGGAGAGGTGATGATCAGGACAGGTGTGCAGATTACTGATGGGATACAGGTGCGGGTGAACATCGATCTCCCAACAAGCTAATTCGCCCGGCAACCAGACAGGGTGCGTTCCAGGACACCGGAAACACACTCCAGGACAGAAACACAGGCAAACACAGACTCAGGAAGCGGGATTCGTGACAAGCCACCCTTTGCCTTGGTGACAGCTTTGCACATTCTTGGGATTCTGTCAACCAGCTTCACCTGGAATGCTTTTCCAACAGTCTTGAAGGAGTTCCCACATATGCTGAGCACTTGTTGGCTGCTTTTTCTTCACTCTGCGGTCCAACTCATCCAAAACCATCTCAATTGTGTTGAGGTCGGGTGATTGTGGAGGCCAGGTTATCTGATGCAATACTCCATCATTCTCCTTCTTGGTCAAATAGCCCTTACACAGCCTGGAGGTGTGTTGGGTCATTGTCCTGTTGAAAAACAAATGATAGTCCCACTAAGCACAAACCAGATGGGATGGCGTATCACTGCAGAATGCTGTGGTAGCCATGATGGTTAAGTGTGTCTTCAATTCTAAATAAATCACAGACAGTGTCTCCAGCAAAGCACCCCCACACCATCAAACCTCCTCCTCCATGCTTCACGGTGGGAACCACACATGCGGAGATCATCCGTTCACCTACTCTGCGTCTCACAAAGACACGGCGGTTGGAAACAAAAATCTTAAATTTGGACTCATCAGACCAAAGGACAGATTTCCACCGGTCTAATGTTCATTGCTCATGTTTCTTGACCCAAAGCAAGTCTCTTCTTCTCATTGGTGTCCTTTAGTAGTGGTTTCCTTGCAGCAATTTGACCTTGAAGGCCTGATTCACTAAGTCTCCTCTGAACAGTTGATGTTGAGATGTGTCTGTACTTGAACTCTGTGAAGAATGTATTTGGACTGCAATCTGAGGTGCAGTTAATTCTAATGAATTTATCCTCTGCAGCAGAGGTAACTCTGGGTCTTCCTTTCCTGTGGCGGTCCTCATGAGAGCCAGTTTCATCATAGCGCTTGATGGTTTTTGCGGCTGCACTTGAATAAACTTTAAAAGTTCTTGAAATTTTCCGCATTGACTTTCCTTCATGTCTTAAAGTAATGATGGACGTTTCTCTTTGCTTATTTGAGCTGTTCTTGCCATAAAATGACACTTGGTCTTTTACCAAATAGGGCTGTCTTCTGTATACCACCACTACCATGTCAACTGATTGTATGAAATGCATTAAGAAGGAAAGACTTTCCATGAATTAAATTTTAACCAGGCACACCTGTTAAATGAAATGCATTCCAGGTGACTACCTCATGAAGCTAGTTGAGAGAATGCCAAGAGTGTGCAAAGCTGTCATCAAGGCATTTTGAAGAATCAAACATATAAAATATATTTAGATTTGTTTTTTTGGTTGCTACATGACTCCATGTTTTGTTTCATAGTGTTGATGTCTTCACTATTATTTTACAATGTAGAAAATAGTAAAATATAAGGAAAAACCCTATAAAGAGTATTTTGACAGATACTTTGTACTGTAACTACATCTATCTACTGTATCTACCTATCTACTGTATCTACATCTATCTCCTGTATCTACCTATCTACTGTATCTACCTATCTACTGTATCTACATCTATCTCATGTATCTACCTATCTACTGTATCTACCTATCTACTGTATCTACCTATCTACTGTATCTACATCTATCTCCTGTATCTACCTATCTACTGTATCTACCTATCTACTGTATCTACATCTATCTACTGTATCTACATCTATCTCCTGTATCTACCTATCTACTGTAACTACATATATCTACTGTAACTACATGTATCTACTGTATCTACATCTATCTCCTGTATCTACCTATCTACTGTATCTACATATATCTCCTGTATCTACCTATCTACTGTATCTACATCTATCTACCGTATCTACATCTATCTACTGTATCTACATCTATTTACTGTATCTACATCTATCTCCTGTATCTACCTATCTACTGTATCTACATCTATCTACTGTATCTACCTATCTACTGTATCTACATCTATCTACTGTATCTACATCTATCTACTGTATCTACCTATCTACTGTATCTACATCTATCTCCTGTATCTACAACTATCTACTGTATCTACATCTATCTACTGTATCTACCTATCTACTGTATCTACCTATCTACTGTATCTACATCTATCTCATGTATCTACCTATCTACTGTATCTACCTATCTACTGTATCTACCTATCTACTGTATCTACCTATCTACTGTATCTACATCTATCTCCTGTATCTACCTATCTACTGTATTTACCTATCTACTGTATCTACATCTATCTACTGTATCTACATCTATCTCCTGTATCTACCTATCTACTGTAACTACATATATCTACTGTAACTACATGTATCTACTGTATCTACATCTATCTCCTGTATCTACCTATCTACTGTATCTACATATATCTCCTGTATCTACCTATCTACTGTATCTACATCTATCTACCGTATCTACATCTATCTACTGTATCTACATCTATTTACTGTATCTACATCTATCTCCTGTATCTACCTATCTACTGTATCTACATCTATCTACTGTATCTACCTATCTACTGTATCTACATCTATCTACTGTATCTACATCTATCTACTGTATCTACCTATCTACTGTATCTACATCTATCTCCTGTATCTACAACTATCTACTGTATCTACATCTATCTACTGTATCTACCTATCTACTGTATCTACCTATCTACTGTAACTACATCTATCTACTGTAACTACATCTATCTCCTGTATCTACCTATCTACTGTATCTACATCTATCTACTGTAACTACATATCTACTGTATCTATCTATCTACTGTATCTACATCTATCTACTGTACCTACCTATCTACTGTATCTACCTATCTACTGTATCTACATCTATCTACTGTAACTACCTATCTACTGTAACTACATCTATCTCATGTATCTACCTATCTACTACATCTACATCTATCTCCTGTATCTACATATCTACTGTAACTACATCTATCTCCTGTATCTACCTATCTACAGTATCTACATCTATCTACTGTATCTACATCTATCTACTGTAAATACATCTATCTCCTGTATCTACCTATCTACTGTATCAACATCTATCTCCTGTATCTACCAATCTACTGTAACTACATCTATCTACTGTAACTACATTTATCTACTGTATCTACATCTATCTCCTGTATCTACCTATCTACTGTATCTACCTATCTACTGTATCTACATCTATCAACTGTAACTACATCTATCTCCTGTATCTACATATCTACTGTATCTACATCTATCTACTGTATCTACATCTATCTACTGTAACTACATCTATCTCCT
Organism: Oncorhynchus clarkii lewisi; assembly: GCF_045791955.1. NCBI lineage: Eukaryota > Metazoa > Chordata > Actinopteri > Salmoniformes > Salmonidae > Oncorhynchus > Oncorhynchus clarkii. The sequence continues at coordinate 85,784,981 of NC_092152.1, forward strand.
GTATCTACCTATCTACTGTATTTACCTATCTACTGTATCTACATCTATCTACTGTATCTACATCTATCTCCTGTATCTACCTATCTACTGTAACTACATATATCTACTGTAACTACATGTATCTACTGTATCTACATCTATCTCCTGTATCTACCTATCTACTGTATCTACATATATCTCCTGTATCTACCTATCTACTGTATCTACATCTATCTACCGTATCTACATCTATCTACTGTATCTACATCTATTTACTGTATCTACATCTATCTCCTGTATCTACCTATCTACTGTATCTACATCTATCTACTGTATCTACCTATCTACTGTATCTACATCTATCTACTGTATCTACATCTATCTACTGTATCTACCTATCTACTGTATCTACATCTATCTCCTGTATCTACAACTATCTACTGTATCTACATCTATCTACTGTATCTACCTATCTACTGTATCTACCTATCTACTGTAACTACATCTATCTACTGTAACTACATCTATCTCCTGTATCTACCTATCTACTGTATCTACATCTATCTACTGTAACTACATATCTACTGTATCTATCTATCTACTGTATCTACATCTATCTACTGTACCTACCTATCTACTGTATCTACCTATCTACTGTATCTACATCTATCTACTGTAACTACCTATCTACTGTAACTACATCTATCTCATGTATCTACCTATCTACTACATCTACATCTATCTCCTGTATCTACATATCTACTGTAACTACATCTATCTCCTGTATCTACCTATCTACAGTATCTACATCTATCTACTGTATCTACATCTATCTACTGTAAATACATCTATCTCCTGTATCTACCTATCTACTGTATCAACATCTATCTCCTGTATCTACCAATCTACTGTAACTACATCTATCTACTGTAACTACATTTATCTACTGTATCTACATCTATCTCCTGTATCTACCTATCTACTGTATCTACCTATCTACTGTATCTACATCTATCAACTGTAACTACATCTATCTCCTGTATCTACATATCTACTGTATCTACATCTATCTACTGTATCTACATCTATCTACTGTAACTACATCTATCTACTGTATCTACCTATCTACTGTATCTACATCTATCTCCTGTATCTACCTAGCTACTGTATCTACATATATCTACTGTAACTACATCTATCTCCTGTATCTACATATCTACTGTATCTACATCTATCTACTGTATCTACCTATCTACTGTATCTACATCTATCTCCTGTATCTACCTATCTACATCTATCTACTGTAACTACCTATCTACTGTAACTACATCTATCTCCTGTATCTACCTATCTACTGTATCTACATCTATCTACTGTATCTACCTATCTACTGTAACTACATATATCTACTGTATCTACCTATCTACTGTATCTACATCTATCTACTGTAACTACACCTATCTAATGTACTGTAACTACATCTATCTAGTGTAACTACATCTATCTCCTGTATCTACCTATCTACTGTATCTACATCTATCTCCTGTATCTACCTATCTACATCTATCTACTGTAACTACCTATCTACTGTAACTACATCTATCTCCTGTATCTACCTATCTACTGTATCTACATCTATCTACTGTATCTACCTATCTACTGTAACTACATCTACCTACTGTATCTACCTATCTACTGTATCTACATCTATCTACTGTAACTACACCTATCTAATGTACTGTAACTACATCTATCTACTGTAACTACATCTATCTCCTGTATCTACCTATCTACTGTATCGACATCTATCTACTGTAACTACCTATCTACTGTAACTACATCTATCTCCTGTATCTACCTATCTCCGGTATCTACCTATCTACTGTATCTACATCTATATACTGTAACTACCTATCTACTGTATCTACATCTATCTACTGTAACTACATCTATCTCCTGTATCTACCTATCTACTGTAACTACATCTATCTACTGTAACTACATCTATCTACTGTATCTACATCTATCTCCTGTATCTACTTATCTACTGTAACTACATCTATCTACTGTAACTACATCTATCTACTGTATCTACATCTATCTACTGTAACTACATATATCTACTGTAACTACATCTATCTACTGTATCTACATCTATCTACTGTAACTACATCTATCTACTGTAACTACATCTATCTACTGTAACTACATATATCTACTGTAACTACATCTATCTACTGTAACTACACCTATCTACTGTAACTACAACGATCTACTGTACTGTAACTACATCTATCTACTGTAACTACATCTATCTACTGTATCTACAACTATCTACTGTAATGACATATATCTACTGTATCTACAACTATCTACTGTAACTACATCTATCTACTGTACTGTAACTACATCTATCTACTGTACTGTAACTACATCTATCTACTGTAACTACATCTATCTACTGTATCTACCTATCTACTGTATCTACATCTATCTCCTGTATCTACCTATCTACTGTATCTACATCTATCTACTGTAACTACAACTATCTACTGTATCTACCTATCTACTGTATCTACATCTATCACCTGTATCTACCTATCTACTGTAACTCCTTCTATCTACTGTAACTACACCAATCTACTGTAACTACATCTATCTACTGTAACTACATATATCTACTTTAACTACATCTATCTACTGTAACTACACCTATCTACTGTAACTACAACTATCTACTGTACTGTAACTACATCTATCTACTGTAACTACATCTATCTCCTGTATCTACCTATCTACTGTATCGACATCTATCTACTGTAACTACCTATCTACTGTAACTACATCTATCTCCTGTATCTACCTATCTCCGGTATCTACCTATCTACTGTATCTACATCTATATACTGTAACTACCTATCTACTGTATCTACATCTATCTACTGTAACTACATCTATCTCCTGTATCTACCTATCTACTGTAACTACATCTATCTACTGTAACTACATCTATCTACTGTATCTACATCTATCTCCTGTTTCTACCTATCTACTGTAACTACATCTATCTACTGTAACTACATATGTCTACTGTATCTACATCTATCTACTGTAACTACATCTATCTACTGTAACTACATCTATCTACTGTATCTACATCTATCTACTGTAACTACATCTATCTACTGTAACTACATCTATCTACTGTAACTACATATATCTACTGTAACTACATCTATCTACTGTAACTACACCTATCTACTGTAACTACAACTATCTACTGTACTGTAACTACATCTATCTACTGTAACTACATCTATCCACTGTATCTACAACTATCTACTGTAATGACATCTATCTACTGTATCTACAACTATCTACTGTAACTACATCTATCTACTGTACTGTAACTACATCTCTCTACTGTACTGTAACTACATCTATCTACTGTAACTACATCTATCTACTGTATCTACCTATCTACTGTATCTACATCTATCTCCTGTATCTACCTATCTACTGTATCTACATCTATCTACTGTAACTACAACTATCTACTGTATCTACCTATCTACTGTATCTACATCTATCTCCTGTATCTACCTATCTACTGTAACTACATCTATCTACTGTAACTACACCAATCTACTGTAACTACATCTATCTACTGTAACTACATATATCTACTTTAACTACATCTATCTACTGTAACTACAACTATCTACTGTACTGTAACTACATCTATCTACTGTAACTACATCTATCTACTGTATCTACAACTATCTACTGTATCTACAACTATCTACTGTATCTACATCTATCTCCTGTATCTACCTATCTACTGTAACTACATCTATCTACTGTAACTACACCAATCTACTGTAACTACATCTATCTCCTGTATCTACAACTATCTACTGTATCTACAACTATCTACTGTAACTACATCTATCTACTGTAACTACATATATCTACTGTATCTACAACTATCTACTGTATCTACAACTATCTACTGTATCTACATCTATCTCCTGTATCTACCTATCTACTGTAACTACATCTATCTACTGTAACTACACCAATCTACTGTAACTATATCTATCTACTATATCTACAACTATCTACTGTAACTACATCTATCTACTGTACTGTAACTACATCTATCTACTATATCTACATCTATCTACTGTAACTACATATATCTACTGTAACTACATCTATCTACTGTAACTACACCTATCTACAACTATCTACTGTACTGTAACTACAACTATCTACTGTAACTACAACTATCTACTGTACTGTAACTACATCTATCTACTGTAACTACATCTATCTACTGTATCTACAACTATCTACTGTACTGTATCTACATCTATCTACTGTACTGTAACTACACCTATCTACTGTAACTACATATATCTACTGTACTGTATCTACATCTATCTACTGTATCTACAACTATCTACTGTAACTACATCTATCTACTGTACTGTAACTACATCTATCTACTGTACTGTATCTACATCTATCTACTGTATCTACATCTATCTACTGTAACTACAACTATCTACTGTAACTACATCTATCTACTGTACTGTATCTACATCTATCTACTGTATCTACAACTATCTACTGTACTGTAACTACAACTATCTACTGTATCTACAACTATCTACTGTAACTACATCTATCTACATCTATCTACTGTATCTACCTATCTACTGTAACTACATCTATCTACTGTACTGTAATGACATCTATCTACTGTATCTACCTATCTACAGTATCTACATCTATTTACTGTACTGTATCTACATCTATCTACTGTAACTACATCTATCTACTGTATCTACATCTATCTACTGTATCTACATCTATCTACTGTATCTACATCTATCTACTGTAACTACATCTATCTACTGTATCTACAACTATCTACTGTAACTAGATCTATCTACTGTACACATGAACCAAATCAGGGAAAGGGAAATCAAATCCTCTAAGTGTTAACTCAGGGTCAGTTAACTCTCAGTGTTAACTCAGGGTCAGTTAACTCTCAGTGTTAACTCAGGGTCAGTTAACTCTCAGTGTTAACTCAGGGTCAGTTCCTGGTCCTGTCTAGAGAGGTGAGATTGACAGGGGAAATCAAAAACTCTCAGTGTTAACTCCCCCCCCCCCTTCTCTCTACCTCTCTCTATCTTTCTTCACTTATCCTAATGACACAGCTCAGATCAGTGATCTCATTCTCTCTACTCTCTCCTTCTCTCTATCTCTATCTCTCTCTCTACTCCCCCCTTCTCTCTCTCTTGTTCTCTCTCTGTCTCTTTCTCTCTTTCTCAATTTTTCTTCTATCCCTCTCTTCCCCCCCTCTTTTTTCTCTCTATCTTTCTCCATCGCTCTCTCTCTCTTCATCTTTTCCTTTTGTATCTTGTCTTCCCTCTCCAACTCTTCAGTCATTGCTCAGGTCCCAGTTGTGTGTTCTAATTGGACTGAGACACACATGAACCACACACAGCTTTGCTGGAGCCTTTATTTAATAAGCTTTTATATAATAATGAGAGAAGTAAAAGACCAATCACCTCATCCACATCTACACCTCTCTCCTGTGTCCTGGTGACCTGGTGTCCTGGTGACCTGGTGTCCTGGTGTCCCGGTGACCCGGTGTCCTGGTGTCCTGCAGTCCTGGTGTCCCGGTGACCTGGTGACCTGGTGTCCTGGTGTCCTGCAGTCCTGGTGTCCCGGTGACCTGGTGACCTGGTGTCCCGGTGTCCTGGTGACCTGGTGTCCTGGTGTCCCGGTGTCCTGGTGTCCCGATGTCCTGGTGTCCTGGTGTCCCGGTGTCCTGGTGTCCCGATGTCCTGGTGTCCTGGTGTCCCAATGTCCTGGTGTCCCGGTGTCCTGGTGTCCCGGTGTCCCGATGTCCTGGTATCCTGGTGTCCTGGTGTCCTGGTGTCCTGGTGTCCCGGTGTCCTGGTGTCCTGGTGTCCCGGTGTCCTGGTGTCCCGGTGTCCTGGTCCTTGGCTTTGCTGTCAGGGTTGAACTTCCTACACCTCCCTTTCTCTCTCTAAGGACTGGTCCTTAGACACTAATCACCACCTCTCTCCTGTGACCTGGTGTCCTGGTGTCCTGGTGTCCTGGTCCTTAGTCTAATCACCACCTCTCTCCTGTGTCCCGGTGTCCTGGTGTCCCGGTGTCCTGGTGTCCCGGTGTCCTGGTGTCCTGGTGTCCTGGTGTCCTGGTGTCCTGGTCCTTAGTCTAATCACCACCTCTCTCCTGTGTCCCGGTGTCCTGGTGTCCCGGTGACCTGGTCCTTGGCTTTGCTGTCAGGGTTGAACTTCCTACACCTCCCTTCTCTCTCTAAGGACTGGTCCTTAGAGACTAATCACCACCTCTCTCCTGTGTCCTGGTGTCCTGGTCCTTAGAGTCTAATCACCACCTCTCTCCTGTGTCCTGGTGTCCTGGTGTCCTGGTGACCTGGTCCTTAGAGGCTAATCACCACCTCTCTCCTGTGACCTGGTGTCCTGGTGTCCTGGTGTCCCTGTGACCTGGTCCTTAGAGACTAATCACCACCTCTCTCCTGTGTCCCTGTGACCTGGTCCTTGGCTTTGCTGTCAGGGTTGAACTTCCTACACCTCCCTTTCTATCAGTGACAAGTCTTTCCCCTGAATCAACGAGCTAGCGAGCATCCTACCTCGACTACACTGACATCCACGGAAATCACTTAATGGGCTGTCTTAATTTCATTTGCTACCATTGGGCCCCGAGACGCCAGAACAGAACGGGAAACCATTCCTCTCTTGTAGAGAAAGAAAGGAGGAAAGCCAGAGGAAGACAGGAGGAGAGCCAGAGAACGAAGAGAAGAGCCAGAAAAGTTTTCCCTGATGATGTTGTGCTCTAGGCAGTGGTGCTGCTCTGATAAGACTGTCCAAAAACATGATTAGAGAGATGGAGAGAGGGAGCAAAGTGGAGGAGAGGGAACAGATTGGAGGAGACCCTGCCAAAAAGAGTTTTCTTTCAACAGGCCGTATTTCAGAGCCACTGGAGGCCTAACCCTTTACAAACAGACCCCCTCCCCCCACACACACACACGCGATGCACACACACACACACACACAAGGCACACACACACACACTAATGCCCAAATGTCTTGTGAAATTTGAATTTGACCTATGGTGGAGAGGGACTATACATTGTATTACAGATGGAGAGACTTCTATGGGGGAGAGGGACTAAACATTATATTACAGATGGAGAGACTCCTATGGGAGAGGGACTAAACATCATATTACAGATGGAGAGACTACTATGGTGGAGAGGGACTAAACATTATATTACAGATGGAGGGACTAAACATTATATTACAGATGGAGGGACTAAACATTACATTACATATGGAGGGACTCCTGTGGTGGAGAGGGACTAAACATTATATTACAGATGGAGAGACTCCTATGGTGGAGAGGGACTTAACATTATATTACAGATGGAGAGACTCCTATGGGGGAGAGGGACTAAACATTATATTACAGATGGAGGGACTAAACATTATATTACAGATGGAGAGACTAAACATTATATTACAGATGGAGAGACTAAACATTACATTACAGATGGAGGGACTAAACATTATATTACAGATGGAGGGACTAAACATTATATTACAGATGGAGAGACTAAACATTACATTACAGATGGAGAGACTAATTATTATATTACAGATGGAGAGGGACTAAACATTATATTACAGATGGAGAACTAAACATTACATTACAGATGGAGAAACTCCTATGGTGGAGAGGGACTAAACATTATATTACAGATGGAGAGGGACTAAACATTACATTACAGATGGAGGGATGAACATTACATTACAGATGGAGAGACTAAACATTATATTACAGATGGAGAGAGTCCTATGGTGGAGACGGACTAAACATTATATTACAGATGGAGGGACTAAACATTATATTACAGATGGAGAGGGACTATACATTATATTACAGATGGAGAGACTAAACATTACATTACAGATGGAGAGACTCCTATGGTGGAGAAGGACTAAACATTATATTACAGATGGAGAAGGACTAAACATTATATTACAGATGGAGGGATAAACATTATATTACAGATGGAGAGACTACACATTATATTACAGATGGAGAGAGTCCTATGGTGGAGACGGACTAAACATTATATTACAGATGGAGAGACTAAACATTACATTACAGATGGAGAGACTCCTATGGTGGAGAGGGACTAAACATTATGTTACAGATGGAGAGACTAAACATTATATTACAGATGGAGAGACTAAACATTACATTACAGATGGAGAGACTCCTATGGTGGAGAGGGACTAAACATTATATTACAGATGGAGAAGGACTAAACATTATATTACAGATGGAGGGACTAAACATTATATTACAGATGGAGGGATAAACATTATATTACAGATGGAGAGACTAAACATTATATTACAGATGGAGAGGGACTAAACATTACATTAGAGATGGAGGGACTAAACATTATATTACAGATGGAGGGACTCCTATGGTGGAGAGGGACTTAACATTACATTACAGATGGAGAGACTAAACATTATATTAGAGATGGAGAGAGTCCTATGGTGGAGATGGACTAAACATTATATTACACATGGAGGGATAAACATTATATTACAGATGGAGGGACTAAACATTATATTACAGATGGAGGGACTAAACATTACATTACAGATGGAGAGACTAAACATTATATTACAGATGGAGAGGGACTAAACATTATATTACAGATGGAGGGACTAAACATTACATTACAGATGGAGGGACTAAACATCACATTACAGATGGAGGGACTAAACATTACATTACTGATGGAGGGACTAAACATTACATTACAGATGGAGGGACTAAACATTACATTACAGATGGATCGACTAAACATTATATTACAGATGGAGGGACTAAACATTATATTACAGATGGAGGGTCTCCTATGGTGGAAAGGGACTAAACATTATATTACAGATGGAGAGACTAAACATTATATTACAGATGGAGAGACTAAAAATGACATTACAGATGGAGGGACTAAACATTATATTACAGATGGAGGGACTACTATGGTGGAGAGGGACTAAACATTATATTACAGATGGAGAGGGACTAAACATTATATTACAGATGAAGGGTCTCCTATGGTGGAGAGGGACTAAACATTACATTACAGATGGAGGGATAAACATTATATTACAGATGGAGAGGGACTAAACATTATATTACAGATGGAGAGGGACTAAACATTACATTACTGATGGAGGGACTAAACATTATATTACAGATGGAGGGACTCCTATGGTGGAGAGGGACTAAACATTACATTACAGATGGAGGGACTAAACATTACATTACAGATGGAGGGACTAAACATTATATTACAGATGGAGGGACTAAACATTATATTACAGATGGAGAGACTAAACATTATATTACAGATGGAGGGATAAACATTATATTACAGATGGAGGGACTAAACATTATATTACAGATGGAGGGACTAAACATTACATTACAGATGGAGGGACTAAACATTATATTACAGATGGAGGGACTAAACATTATATTACAGATGGAGAGACTAAACATTATATTACAGATGGAGAGACTAAAAATGTCATTACAGATGGAGGGACTAAACATTATATTACAGATGGAGGGACTACTATGTTGGAGAGGGACTAAACATTATATTACAGATGAAGATGCACCGTGCCATGCTCGGTGGCAGCTACAATAACCTGCTACATTTTAGAAAGTACCCCCCCCCCCCAAAAAAAAATGACAGTTGTCTAAAACACTACTAGAGAGTAAAAAAGGAAATTCCTGACTTTGTTCAATCTTCCCTCGTGTAATTTCTCTCTCCAAGATGTCCACATTATGTTGTTCCTACTAGCTTCTCTGAGGGGGCTTTTTCATGGTTTGGTCTGTAGTATGTGAAGAACGCTGTGGTCTGAATGGTTCTCATCACACAGAGACCACAGACATGTGTAAGCTGAGCTCTCACAACAATCTGAACAATCACACTAAAACCAACACTACTTGTTCTGGCTTAAAGCCAGGCTCGGTAAGTGTCAGTTCAGTTTTCTTGTCGGGGTGACAGTTTACAAATTGTAAAACAATGTTTTGGGGTTTAGAGAAGACCAAGCAGACCAGACCCGGGGTTTGGGGATTAGAGAAGACCAAGCAGACCAGACCGGGGTTTGTGGGGTTTAGAGAAGACCAAGCAGACCAGACTGGGGTTTGTGGGGTTTAGAGAAGACCAAGCAGACCAGACCGGGGTTTGGAGTTTAGAGAAGACCAAGCAGACCAGACCGGGGTTTGGGGTTTAGAGAAGACCAAGCAGACCAGACCGGGGTTTGGGGTTTAGAGAAGACCAAGCAGACCAGACCGGGGTTTGTGGGGTTTAGAGAAGACCAAGCAGACCAGACCGGGGTTTGGGGTTTAGAGAAGACCAAGCAGACCAGACCGGGGTTTGTGGGGTTTAGAGAAGACCAAGCAGACCAGACCGGGGTTTGGGGTTTAGAGAAGACCAAGCAGACCAGACCGGGGTTTGGGGTTTAGAGAAGACCAAGCAGACCAGACCGGGGTTTGGGGTTTAGAGAAGACCAAGCAAACCAGGTTTAGAGAAGACCAAGCAGACCGGGGTTTGGGGTTTAGAGAAGACCAAGCAGACCAGACCGGGGTTTGGGGTTTAGAGAAGACCAAGCAGACCAGACCGGAGTTTGGGGTTTAGAGAAGACCAAGCAGACCAGACCGGGGTTTGTGGGGTTTAGAGAAGACCAAGCAGACCAGACTGGGGTCATAAGGAGTCTGGTTGTCATATCTTCTCCTGCTCCTCCACTCCGTTTAGTCTACCAAACCACCGATCCTGGGATTCATCGTTACGCGCACCTGTTAATCATTATGATTCACACCTGGACTTCATTATGATTCACACCTGTTAATCTTTATGATTCACACCTGTTAATTATTATGATTCACACCTGTTCATCATTATAATTCACACCTGTTAGTCATTGTGATTCACACCTGGATTTCATTATGATTCACACCTGTTAATCATTATGATTCACACCTGGATTTCATTATGATTCACACCTGTTAATCATTATGATTCACACCTGTCATTCATTATGATTCACACCTGTTAATCATTATGTTTCACACTTGTTAATCATTACGTTTCACACCTGGACGTCATTATGATTCACACCTGGACGTCATTATGATTCACACCTGTTAATCATTATGATTCACACCTGTTAATCATTATGATTCACACCTGTTAATCATTATGATTCACACCTGGACTCCATTATGATTCACACCCGGACTCCATTACCTCATGACCATTACATTTCCTCCCCTTTATATGTCAGTCCCTGATGTATATGTCTCCTTACTGGTTCTGTTGTACCGGTGTGTAGCCTGATGTATATGTCTCCTTACTGGTTCTGTTGTCCCGGTGTGTAGCCTGATGTATATGTCTCCTTACTGGTTCTGTTGTCCCGGTGTGTAGCCTGATGAATATGTCTCCTTACTGGTTCTGTTGTCCCGGTGTGTAGCCTGATGTATATGTCTCCTTACTGGTTCTGTTGTCCCGGTGTGTAGCCTGATGCATATGTCTCCTTACTGGTTCTGTTGTCCCGGTGTGTAGCCTGATGTATATGTCTCCTTACTGGTTCTGTTGTCCCGGTGTGTAGCCTGATGTATATGTCTCCTTACTGGTTCTGTTGTCCCGGTGTGTAGCCTGATGCATATGTCTCCTTACTGGTCCTGTTGTCCCGGTGTGTAGCCTGATGTATATGTCTCCTTACTGGTCCTGTTGTCCCGGTGTGTAGCCTGATGTATATGTCTCCTTACTGGTTCTGTTGTCCCAGTGTGTAGCCTGATGTATATGTCTCCTTACTGGTCCTGTTGTCCCGGTGTGTAGCCTGATGTATATGTCTCCTTACTGGTTCTGTCCCTTGTGTTTCCTCACCAGTTGGTATTGTCCTGTTGTCCCGGTGTGTAGCCTGATGTATATGTCTCCTTACTGGTCCTGTTGTCCCGGTGTGTAGCCTGATGCACATGTCTCCTTACTGGTTCTGTTGTCCGGGTGTGTAGCCTGATGTATATGTCTCCTTACTGGTTCTGTTGTCCCGGTGTATAGCCTGATGTATATGTCTCCTTACTGGTTCTGTTGTCCCGGTGTGTAGCCTGATGTATATGTCTCCTTGCTGGTTCTGTTGTCCCGGTGTGTAGCCAGATGTATATGTCTCCTTACTGGTTCTGTTGTCCCGGTGTGTAGCCTGATGTATATGTCTCCTTACTGGTTCTGTTGTCAGGGTGTGTAGCCTGATGTATATGTCTCCTTCTGGTCCTGTTTTCCCGGTGTGTAGCCTGATGTATATGTCTCCTTACTGGTTCTGTCCCGTGTGTTTCCTCACCAGTTGGTATTGTCCTGTTGTCCCGGTGTGTAGCCTGATGTATATGCCTCCTTACTGGTTCTGTTGTCCCGGTGTGTAGCCTGATGTATATGTCTCCTTACTGGTTCTGTTGTCCCGGTGTGTAGCCTGATGTATATGTCTCCTTACTGGTTCTGTTGTCCCGGTGTGTAGCCTGATGTATATGTCTCCTTACTGGTTCTGTTGTCCCGGCGTGTAGCCTGATGTATATGTCTCCTTACTGGTTCTGTTGTCCCGGTGTGTAGCCTGATGTATATGTCTCCTTACTGGTTCTGTTGTCAGGGTGTGTAGCCTGATGTATATGTCTCCTTACTGGTTCTGCTGTCCCGGTGTGTAGCCTGATGTATATGTCTCCTTACTGGTTCTGTTGTCCCGGTGTGTAGCCTGATGTATATGTCTCCATACTGGTCCTGTTGTCCCGGTGTGTAGCCTGATGTATATGTCTCCTTACTGGTCCTGTTGTCCCGGTGTGTAGCCTGATGTATATTTCTCCTTACTGGTCCTGTTGTCCCGGTGTGTAGCCTGATGTATATGTCTCCTTACTGGTTCTGTTGTCCCGGTGTGTAGCCTGATGTATATGTCTCCTTACTGGTCCTGTTGTCCCGGTGTGTAGCCTAATGTATATGTCTCCTTACTGGTCCTGTTGTCCCGGTGTGTAGCCTGATGTATATGTCTCCTTACTGGTTCTGTTGTCCCGGCGTGTAGCCTGATGTATATGTCTCCTTACTGGTTCTGTTGTCCCGGTGTGTAGCCTGATGTATATGTCTCCTTACTGGTTCTGTTGTCCCGGTGTGTAGCCTGATGTATATGTCTCCTTACTGGTCCTGTTGTCCCGGTGTGTAGCCGGATGTATATGTCTGCTTACTGGTTCTGTTGTCCCGGTGTGTAGCCTGATGTATATGTCTCCTTACTGGTCCTGTTGTCCCGGTGTGTAGCCTGATGTATATGTCTCCTTCTGGTCCTGTTGTCCCGGTGTGTATCCTGATGTATATGTCTCCTTACTGGTTCTGTTGTCCCGGTGTGTAGCCTGATGTATATGTCTCCTTACTGGTCCTGTTGTCCCGGTGTGTAGCCTGATGTATATGTCTCCTTCTGGTCCTGTTGTCCCGGTGTGTAGCCTGATGTATATGTGTCCTTACTGGTTCTGTCCCTTGTGTTTCCTCACCAGTTGGTATTTTCCTGTTGTCCCGGTGTGTAGCCTGATGTATATGTCTCCTTACTGGTTCTGTTGTCCCGGTGTGTAGCCTGATGTATATGTCTCCTTACTGGTTCTGTTGTCCCGGTGTGTAGCCTGATGTATATGTCTCCTTACTGGTCCTGTTGTCCCGGTATGTAGCCTGATGTATATGTCTCCTTACTGGTCCTGTTGTCCCGGTGTGTAGCCTGATGTATATGTCTCCTTACTGGGTTATATCCTTCCTGTTTGGCCCTGTCCGGGGGTGTCCTCGGATGGGGCCACAGTGTCTCCTGACCCCTCCTGTCTCAGCCTCCAGTATTTATGCTGCAGTAGTTTATGTGTCGGGGGGCTAGGGTCAGTTTGTTATATCTGGAGTACTTCTCCTGTCCTATTCGGTGTCCTGTGTGAATCTAAGTGTGCGTTCTCTAATTCTCTCCTTCTCTCTTTCTCTCTCTCGGAGGACCTGAGCCCTAGGACCATGCCCCAGGACTACCTGACATGATGACTCCTTGCTGTCCCCAGTCCACCTGGCCGTGCTGCTGCTCCAGTTTCAACTGACCTGAGCCCTAGGACCATGCCCCAGGACTACCTGACATGATGACTCCTTGCTGTCCCCAGTCCACCTGGCTGTGCTGCTGCTCCAGTTTCAACTGTTCTGCCTTATTATTATTCGACCATGCTGGTCATTTATGAACATTTGAACATCTTGGCCATGTTCTGTTATAATCTCCACCCGGCACAGCCAGAAGAGGACTGGCCATCCCACATATGCTCTCTCTAATTCTCTCTTTCTTTCTCTCTCTCGGAGGACCTGAGCCATAGGACCATGCCCCAGGAATACCTGACATGATGACTCCTTGCTGTCCCCAGTCCACCTGACTGTGCTGCTGCTCCAGTTTCAACTGTTCTGCCTTATTATTATTCGACCATGCTGGTCATTTATGAACATTTGAACATCTTGACCATGTTCTGTTATAATCTCCACCCGGCACAGCCAGAAGAGGACTGGCCACCCCACATAGCCTGGTTCCTCTCTAGGTTTCTTCCTAGGTTTTGGCCTTTCTAGGGAGTTTTTCCTAGCCACCGTGCTTCTACACCTGCATTGCTTGCTGTTTGGGGTTTTAGGCTGGGTTTCTGTACAGCACTTTGAGATATCAGCTGATGTACGAAGGGCTATATAAATAAATTTGATTTGATTTGATTTGATTTGGTTCTGTTGTCCCGGTGTGTAGCCTGATGTATATGTCTCCTTACTGGTCCTGTTGTCCCGGTGTGTAGCCTGATGTATATGTCTCCTTACTGGTTCTGTTGTCAGGGTGTGTAGCCTGATGTATATGTCTCCTTACTGGTTCTGCTGTCCCGGTGTGTAGCCTGATGTATATGTCTCCTTACTGGTTCTGTTGTCCCGGTGTGTAGCCTGATGTATATGTCTCCTTACTGGTCCTGTTGTCCCGGTGTGTAGCCTGATGTATATGTCTCCTTACTGGTTCTGTTGTCCCGGTGTGTAGCCTGATGTATATGTCTCCTTACTGGTTCTGTTGTCCCGGTGTGTAGCCTGATGCATATGTCTCCTTACTGGTTCTGTCCCTTGTGTTTCCTCACCAGTTGGTATTGTCCTGTTGTCCCGGTGTGTAGCCTGATGTATATGTCTCCTTACTGGTTCTGTTGTCCCGGTGTGTAGCCTGATGTATATGTCTCCTTACTGGTTCTGTTGTCCCGGTGTGTAGCCTGATGTATATGTCTCCTTACTGGTTCTGTTGTCCCGGTGTGTAGCCTGATGTATATGTCTCCTTACTGGACACTACCTGACCAACAAGATGAGGACACCTGCTTCCTGACTCACAGCTCCGTTATTACCCTGGTTTATAATACGAGGGACGGACACTACCTGACCAACAGGATGAGGACACCTGCTTCCTGACTCACAGCTCCGTTATTACCCTGGTTTATAATACGAGGGATGGACACTACCTGACCAACAGGATGAGGACACCTGCTTCCTGACTCACAGCTCCGTTATTACCCTGGTTTATAATACGAGGGATGGACACTACCTGACCAACAGGATGAGGACACCTGCTTCCTGACTCACAGCTCCGTTATTACCCTGGTTTATAATATGAGGGACGGACACTACCTGACCAACAGGATGAGGACACCTGCTTCCTGACTCACAGCTCCGTTATTACCCTGGTTTATAATACGAGGGACGGACACTACCTGACCAACAGGATGAGGACACCTGCTTCCTGACTCACAGCTCCGTTATTACCCTGGTTTATAATACGAGGGACGGACACTACCTGACCAACAGGATGAGGACACCTGCTTCCTGACTCACAGCTCCGTTATTACCCTGGTTTATAGTACGAGGGACGGACACTACCTGACCAACAGGATGAGGACACCTGCTTCCTGACTCACAGCTCCGTTATTACCCTGGTTTATAATACGAGGGATGGACACTACCTGACCAACAGGATGAGGACACCTGCTTCCTGACTCACAGCTCCGTTATTACCCTGGTTTATAATACGAGGGACGGACACTACCTGACCAACAGGATGAGGACACCTGCTTCCTGACTCACAGCTCCGTTATTACCCTGGTTTATAATACGAGGGACGGACACTACCTGACCAACAGGATGAGGACACCTGACCCCCACCCCCACTCCACCCCCCATTGCTACTATAACAGCCTCCACTCTTCTGGGAAGGTTTTCCACTAAATGATGGAACATTGCTGCTATAACAGCCTCCACTCTTCTGGGAAGGTTTTTCACTAGATGTTGGAACATTGCTGCTATAACAGTCTCCACTCTTCTGGGAAGGTTTTCCACTAGATGTTGGAACATTGCTGCTATAACAGCCTATATTCTTCTGGGAAGGTTTTCCACTAGATGTTGGAACATTGCTGAGGGGACTTGCTTCCATTCAGCCACAAGAGTATTAGTGAGGTCGGTCACTGATGTTGGGCGATTAGACCTCCTGGCTCGCAGTCTGCGTTCCAATTCATCCCAAAGCTGTTTGATGGGGTTGAGGTCAGGGCTCTGTGCAGGCCGGTCAAGTTCTTCCACACCGATCTTAACAAACCATTTCTGTATGGACTTCGCTTTGGTCAC